>NC_088688.1:106054718-106119718 GCF_028017835.1 Emys orbicularis
ACCCTGGAACCCGCATCCCCAGCTAGAGCCCTCACCCCAACCTCCTGAGCCATCCCGGTGAAAATTAGTGAGGGAGGGAGGGGAGAGGGGGAGTGGGCGGGGCATGGGCGAGGCCCCAGGAAGGGCGGAGCAGTGGGTGGGGCAAGGGTGTTGGGTTTTTTATTCCAAGTAGTTGCTCAATGCAATTCAAGGTATTAGTTTTAACCAAAAAAACCCTAAATGGTTTTTTTCAAGACTGCTGCTAGCTTATCCTCTACCTTGACATATGTGCTCAAATGAGGGCCCACTTGCTAGAAGTCCTTGTATTCAGCAGTCTGGAGGTGAAGTGGTCTTTGGGCCTGGAGGTCTTGACTCTATAATTCACTCCCCATGTTGGTCTGAAAACCGATTGGTTTCTCAACATGTCCAGGTCAATAATCTGTTCATGCAAGGCTTTTCCTGAGAGGGTGTGCTGGTGTCTTTTGTGATAAAAGGAAAATTTCAGAGTTCTCCTGAGTTGGCATTAGTTTCATTTTTTTTTTATGTACTTAAGGCTAGGGGCTCTAGTTCATGCATTTAATAAACTGGAAAAAATAACAGGGAGCAATATTGCTTGTCCTGCAAACCTGCACAGACCAGTAAGCAGGTGTAAAGTACACCCTATGTACCTGTGTTAGCCAGAGCAGTACTGCCTGTGTGCAGAGAGAAGTAATCTGCATCTGGTGGTGGGTTGGAGCAGATCACGGCCCCCTGGGAGCAAGGTGGGAAGAAAGGACCAAACTGTAACACAATTAATTCCATGATCTGCTGTTTGGGCAGCCGGGCTATGCACTGCCTCTTAAACAGGGCAATTTTTTAGCCCATAATAAATAAAAATGTATGGTCCCTATCAACTTGGCTGGATTCAGGCATGTAACTTCTAGGTGCAGGGCCCTGTATTAGTAATCTTTTAAAACACACTGCGTACTTGTTTATAATGAACAGCCACTATTTAGTATACAATATTTACAAACTTTGAAGCCCCACTCCTCACTCCAAACTTGCTCCTCCTTTCTTGCTTTGAAGTAATTCAGGTCTGCCTGGGTTAAATCACTTGCCATATGTGGGGTGCCAAAGTTGTCTCACTTCTCTAACATGCTTGAAGTCTATGCCCTCTGTTGCCCCTTTCATTTTCAGGGTCTTTTTGAGCCTGTTCAGAGTGACCTACTTGTCCCTTTGTCACTATTTCTTGTTAAAGCAGCTGTTCTCTCACTGTGGCTGCTCCATTCTTTGAAGGAAGTATTGACATTTCTGAGATGTTGACAGGCTGTATACTCAATCAGAGTAATCAACATTTACAAAACAACTGCCCTCATCCGTTTCAATTAGTTAAACGTTTACCAAGTTTTAAACAAATCAGAGCTGGTGTATCCTCACCAGCAAATTTACTGATCATGAAAGTTCTGGATTTCCATTCCGGGAGTCAGATGGCATCTACCAGTAGAACAAGTTCAACAGTATCATCCAAGCTTCCCCTCTCTTGTCCCACTGCAGGTCCTCAAACCTCTAACAGAGGAAATTATCTCATTGCATGAATGATTGTGTAGTTTTCATCCCCATTCAATCCTTGGTGCCACATTTGAGCAGTCCTTTGAAATATATACTACTACTATAAATCTGGAGCAGGAATTCGGGTAGGAGGGGGCTAGGAAGGTCTCTAGACTGAAGTGAAGAGATGGAGAGAGTGGGTAGCTTTAAGGCTAATACTCCTTTCCTTATTCTAATAAAGTTCCTTATCCACTAATAAAAGAGAGCATTTCTTTCTGCAATTCTTCACCATTATATGAGTCAGTTAACAAGGGTCCAACTTATAATGTCAGTTTTCTTATGATTTAGACACTTGTCTACAGGGAACAGCACTAGAACTTTGAATCTGATTTTACATAGGGCTTATCTACACTTAAAAGTTAGGTCAACTCAGCTGCGTCGCTCAGGGTGTAAAAAGTCTGCTCCGCTCAGCGACGTATTTAATCCGACCAAACTCCCGGCGTAGACAGTGCTAGGTCCCGTTGATCTAGCTACTGCCTCTTGGGGAGGTGGATTAACTACAGGGACAGAAGAACTCCTCCTTTCGCTCCAGTGAGTGTCTACACTGAAATACTTCAGCAGTGCAGCTTCAGTGCTGCAGATCTGCTGTAATGTTTTAAGTGTAAGCATAACCATAGGTAACTAAACAGTGAACTTTCTTTATGTCAGTTTACTTTGGCTGGATTGTGTGGCTGCACTGACCTCAGAGCCTTCCATGGCATGCACAGAACTGTGTAAATTACATGATTAGTCCTTTTTTAAAGGAAATGCCATTAATAGAGTATTTGGCTAGGGCCAAATAATCCCCAAAATTTTAAAAAGCAGCAGAGGACATCTGAAGATCCAAGCTGGAAGTAGTTTTTCTTAGATACATATAGAGACCCCTTCCCTGCAGAAGGTCCTCCAGGTGAAGTTGCGTGTAGATATCCCAGCACACAAGGAATTCAATTCAAATAGACCTTAGAGTAGTAGGAGCAGCAGAAGATAACTAAAGGGAGTGGAGTGTTTTTAGGTCAGAGGAATTATTGAAGGCCTTCCCTTCAGTAGGTATGCAGCACGTAAAGTGGCAGTTCAACATATAACAAATAGAAAGGTTAATTGAAAAATATGTGGAATAGCATAATAATGTGATTAATGAAGAGGCTCAATATTCCTAATGTATGTTGGCAAATAGTTACCTGGCTTTGGAATCACTTTTAATCAAGTCATCACTTCCATCTGCATTACTCTGTTGTTTTCTATAATGTGGTCTTTGCAGTGCAATATGATTATACAGATTTTGATTCTTGGTCATTATTTCTTCCTTCCTCTTTTAAAACGTAAAGCCACTGTATAACAAAGCCATTTTCTGTATTTCGAGTCATACATAGAAACCTTTTTTTCCCTCTGCACTAGGAGCATATATAAAGCAGATGATGAAAATATTTAAAAAAAAAAAAAAAAAAACCCACCTTTTTAGAATCTATTTTCTTTGTGCCAGGTACCAGATGTTGTTGTTGGCAGTGGTTAAGAGGGTCACAGGGCATTTAAAAACACTAGGCTGTGGGGAATAAAATTCCATGTCTGGTCCACTGACAAATTTTTAGAACTGTTTACCCTGCAGTAAGTAGTGCAGAAATGCTATTTCTTCTTATGTCGTTCTTACAATATCCTATCTAATGTATCTATCTATTCTTCAGAGAACTTACAGTAAGATATATTTGTCATAGTTGCTCACAGTATAACCATGGCTGTCTCAACATTTGCATTATAGATGCTGCTTTTTAGGAGTTCATACATAGCTGCAAATACTGCTCCCAGCTTCAAACTTGGTAGGCAATGTTTAAGAAGTAAGTGATTAGTACTTTGTTTGAGTTTGGAAGGACGAGGAGGGAGTAGAGGTGGAGTCTGATTGCTTTGTAATATGAATTTAAGTAGTTTTGGTGTTACAATGCAAACATTCTGAAAATAAAATTTGATAAAATGAAATAGCAGAATGTACAAGATACTTAATTTTAAGTCAAGATTTACAGACATGTCCCATAACATGTAAGGAGTTTTTAAAACATGTATTTATATGACCGACCTGAATCCAAATCGCCCATAATAATTCCGGTGCTGTGTGAGCGAGAGATAGAGATTGTAACCAATATTCAAATATCCTCTTTTATACACAACAGCTAAGTTATACTGCAACCCTCTGGGCTTTTGTTGCTGTTTATATAGATGTTGCCGCTCAGCACTACAGTGCAGGAGACCCTGGTTTGTGTCTTGGTCCCAGTCACGGAGTAACAGAATCTCCACTGCTCTCAATGCTTCCCCTTCCTCCTGCCACAGTGGAGTTGAGAGCAGAGCGGAGGAGGCAGCAGCCAGTTGACTCAGTGCTTTGCCAGCAGGGAGGTGATGGGCACTTGATACTCAAAGGTGAGCAGGCTGATTGGATAGGGATTCAAGGAGGAACAGGCTGGGGGGCATGGTTCCCAACCTGAGTCCCTGTTTATCCATGAGACATCCCCATCCCGGAGCTCCTGTTTCTTAGGGACATTAGCATTTTCCATTTTCAGTTTTGGTCTCTTTCCACAGTTGTGCATTGAGGCAAGCTCCTCCATCTGTCTGACTGATTCTTGGTATGGCTATTTATTATCAGTATATTGTATGTAGTGTAGTATTCTAGTGTTTTGTTAATAATTGATACATATGACTATTGTCTGAAGCACATAGGAATGGGGCCTGAGCTCATTTGCTTTGTTAAAAGTGGGGGGTGGGGGTGAAACATTTGCAAATCATTGGCTTAGATTTAAGAGTCTTGAGCTCATCACCTTTGTGTCCAAAGCTGGAATTTACCCATTTATTACAGACATATCAAGGAAAAAGAAAATGTCCATATAAATATTCCTCATAGTCACTGATTTATTGATTCACTACTCAGATCTTTAGACTGAAATTATCAGTCTCTTTCCAAGACAAAAATACACATTTTTTCTTCCTTGGCCTTAAACCAACCACTCTTTTTCCTGTGACCCCATATTTACAGAATCTGGTTGCTCTGCTTCAGCTAAAATAAAAATAAAAATGCTGTTTTACCCTCTTTCTGTCATGCATGGCCAAAGTAGATATTTTACAGTCAGTCAATATACATTTGATAATTTATATTTTGTATTTATAAGGAATTGTAACTTATGCATTCCTATTGGACATTCCCTAATGTTACATATTCAATAAATGTAATTACTGCAGCTGGTTACTAATGCTTCTTTTTTATTGTATAGCTGAAAATCAGCAACATTAGATGTTCAACTCTAAGTTGGCAGTCCAGTTGATTGGCTTCATGTGTCGCAAAGTCGATTGCGGAGATACCATCAGGATATGATTGTTTGGAACATTTGTGACAAGATGTTCCACAGTTTGAAGTCCATTTTTATAGTTGCAAACAGGATTGTGTCTCAGTCCCCATTTATGGAGGAGGTTGGTGCATCTGCCATGTAAGGTGTTAATGTGGTTCTAAGTGGACCATATTTTCTGTAGGAAGGGAAATAAACATTGAGTCTTTGTTGGGTTCTTGATGAAATGTTTGTTTGGTATGTTGGCATTCTTCTACTTTGCTAGCCATTGATCTTCAGGTGAAAAACCTGAGTCTTCAAGCTCTTGTACTCAAAACCAAAAAGATTTTCTAGATTTGAGTCAGAATCTTGGTATGTTGTTTAGGTCTTCATGTATTAGGAAATCCTTGTTCCCTTGATTATGATAGGACTCCTGAAGAATTCTCACGTTGTGACTAATTTGGGATGAATGCAAGTGTGCCAGCACAACACAAAAAGTATTGTGAAGCTCTCTTCAGTTGTAACACTTCAAAAATAAAGAAATCTTAGCAAAGTGAAGTCATAATTGCCTGTTTTAAAATAATGTGTGTAAGCATGTCTCTCTGATGAGGAGTATGGGGATAAGTAAGAGCGTGTCTGTCTTCCTCCTACTTTACTGCTAGAGCTGATGCTGGAACAGAGGTAGGGTTTGTTTTTCCTTAACTATCTAGTCTTAGGCTGTCTAGATGTTGTGGTTTTCTGGATTGTGACTTTTGTAATTATGATTGTTATACCCCTCAGCTTTCCAGATGTTAGTGGTCTTATGTTTTTGGAGTTTTGGGGGGTCTGTATATGAAAACATTTACGTTAGATGTAGAAACATTAATTCATGTACATAGCTCTCTTTCACTCTCTTTAACTAGCGAGATGGAGTTGTGTGGCACAAAGATTTTCACTATGAACTTTAGGCTTTACTTGAAAAGGAATAATTACAGGCATTAATCTTTTATATTTAAATTGTCCGTTGTCTTGTCCTCTTTAACCATCCACTCTGCTGCTTTCTCCTTTGCACTTCTCCTTACTAGATTTTGCCTATCTCTGGTGCTCTATCACCTTGTCTGTCTCTTTGATGTCACTTTTATCAATTGATGCAATTTGATGCATACTGTGACATACTGAGAGTGTAATCCAGACCAGCAAGGGGCTGTCACACCTGCCCTGCAACCTTGGGTGTCTTACGATACCTTGCTGGCAGTATCTCCCACCTCATGCAGGTCACACCCTGAGTGCCTGCGTGTAACTACAGTCTGGCAGCCACACTTGTTACACTGTGGCTCTCACCAGTCTTAGTGATGCTGCAGGGTGAACCCAACACACTCCCAGTCCCAGATTTCCCCCCAGAAATTTGTCTTGTACTACCCATCCCTCTTCTGGACAGTATACTAAATCTATTATTCCTTTAAGGGAATAATATACACCATCTTACCACCTTAAATGGAGTTACCCAGACACTTCAGCGTAAACATACTGGATTAGATAAAACAAGTTTATTAACTACAAAGAGAGAGATTTTAAGTGAGTAGGAGCAATGAGGCATAAAATTCAGAAACGGTTACAAGAAGATAAAGATAAAAATGCTTTCTAGTGCCTAGTTTAATAAACGATGTTAGAGTCAAAGCGTAGTTTCTCACCACATGTTTCCAACAGCATTACTGACCAAAATGCCAGGTCAGGACCCCTCCCCCAGAGTCCAATGGCTATCTTCTCAGGTGTGGAGGATGAGATGGATAGGGAGAGTGTCTTGGGATGTTTGCCCCTCCTTTTTATAGTTTCAGTCCCTCTTTGAAAAACATTTCCAGCGGTGAACCAAGAGGTAGGTAGGTGTGTGTGTGTGTGTGTGTGTAAGGAGAGGAGGGAGAGCTCATGCTGTTTATTTCCTAAGATGCAGATCTTTGTCCCTCCCCCCCTTTTCTTGACTAAGAATGCCCACTTGATAGGTGATGGCCAATCAGCTTTGTTGATAGATAACTGGGGCATCAGCTTGCCCTTTGTCTTTGAGAAATCTGGTTTAACCATTCCACAGAGTGGAACTGGGAAAAACACTTCAGTCATGATTGCAGCTTATGTTCATGACTTTACACATAATGTTGCTACATGCATTTTATCATATTACTGATCAGCAAGTTATGAGTTTTCAAACGATACCTCACAAGGCATGCCTTTTACAAAGATGATTACAGTAGTGTATAACGTGTGAATACGGGAGTGCACTCCGTCACATACCAAAAACAAAAAATAAAATCAATTCCTTTTAAAAATATAGGAATAAAAGATTAAACCCTGAGGAGGCTGGTTTAACAGTGATATCTAGGAGAAGGTGTGATATCCCCAAGAGGTTGGGAAATCTTCATTCCCTTCACCACCTCCAGGTCCCCCACAAAAACCCAAATAAGCAAACACATGCATCCTCCCCACCTCCAGCCACAAAATCTCCTCACTCTATATTTGTGTATTTTATTGAAACTCTTTGGTGTTCAGACTTCAAACATCTATGAAGTAATGTTACAATTTTAAACTTACTAGGTCTCTGTTACTCCTGGTCTTTTT
This sequence comes from Emys orbicularis, assembly GCF_028017835.1. Classification (NCBI taxonomy): domain Eukaryota; kingdom Metazoa; phylum Chordata; order Testudines; family Emydidae; genus Emys; species Emys orbicularis. The sequence continues at coordinate 106,062,149 of NC_088688.1, forward strand.
TTCCCTTTCATTCTCCTTCATGCTTGTATACCTCATGCTGTGTGTCGTCTTGGTTTTTTCAGTCTCTGTTATCCATTCCCTCTTCCCTCATCTCCTTCCACGTTTTTTTCTTGCCTTCTCTCCGGCCTTAATCCAGATTATTGCAGCCTTTCTTCCTTTCTCTCTCTGTTCTTACTGTTATTCTGCCTACCTATATTACTAGGTTTTTTTAAAGTAAAATGTAAACAGATTCTGCTTAGGTCACCTGTTGTTTCTTTCATCATTAGAAAGTCGGTCTTTTAAAAAGTTTACCACTGGCATGTTACCCTCTTCATCCACCTTCCCATGATTTATGATGATAAAAGTTTGATGAATTATGTGGAATATTAATATATTGTAGTCATCCTTCCTCAGTTCGGGCCAACTGGGCAAGACAAAAGGACAAATCCTCTGGTCTGGTTGAGCTATGGCTCTACCTGGGGGAATTTCCAGGGATCCAGTTAAACTGGCTTTATTTCTTTTTACACTGGAGCAGTGTAAACTTACTGGGGAAGGGGACCGTCCTTTACTTTTTGCATATTTCTTAGTACATTGGGGCCCTGCTCCAGCTGAGGCCTCTTAGGTTATGGTTACGCTACAGAGCTTACAGCAGCACAGCTGCACCAGTGCAGTTGCGCCATTGTAGTGTTGCTAGCACAGATGCTGTATGCCAGTGGGAGAGAGCTCTCCTGTTGAATTAATTACTCCAGCCCCCAGAAGTGGCGGTAGCTATGTTTGCCGGATAAGCTCTTCTGCCAACATAGTGCTGTCCACACCAGGGCTTAGTCAGTGTAATTTACATTGCTCAAGGGGGTGGCTTATTCACACCCTGAGTGATATAACATAGACTTAGTCTATGGCTACGCTACAGTTTAAGTGGTGTGTGTGTACACATGCGTGCGTACATTTACATATGTGTGTGTGTATATATCTATCTATAACGGTAATAATGGGGGAGGATCTGGCCATATGATTTTGGTTTGCATTTTTGTTCCTGATTTGGGTCTGCTGATGGGCTATTCAGTATAAAACAGACAACTAAATAACATTAAAATGATACCTTTATTTCCTCTTCATTATGCCCAGTGGGCAAAACTTATCCCTGATGTAACTCTACTGAAATCAGTTGAGTTTGTGAATTTTGAATCAGATGACTATGACTGAATTACTAGCTTTTCTCCAGGAGAAAAAAAGTAAAAAAATTATAGTACTTTACTACAGTAAAACATATTATAGTGATTTAACAGAAACTATAGTCATATTTACTACACCGTTAACTTAATGTACTATAATTTGATTAGTCACAGTAATTTACCCTAATATTTTGAAGAAACAATAATATTACTGACTTAAGATAAAATTCACTGCTCTGTACTGATTTACAAATGTCATGTAAATTACTACAATTCACAATACTACAGTATTTATAATCCACAGAAGACTGTACTGTAGCATACACTATAATTACTATTAAAATGTATGCTGTATTTACTATACTTCTGTGGTAAAGCCTATGGTAATATAAAGCAATGTAAAATTTACTGTCATTCTAGTACTTCAACAAATCTGTGGCCATGTAGCACATCTTAGTTGTCATTATACTGCAGATTGTGGTCACTTGAAGCTCCACGGTAGAGCTGAAAGCACAGGCTTTACCACTTGTGCTACAGGAGGATCTCTGCGCTCTTGGCAGTGTGGTGTCTAATACACAGAGCTGAATAGTTCTGCTTGATCCTGTAGAGGGCATGTTAGCAACCAAGTGCTTTAAAGTTTGTTTTTCTACAGAGGACAGAGAATCAGCATGACTTTGCCATCCCGTGATTTAAGGTAGACTTTTAAGGTGACCTGTTCATTTCATGAAAAGTTTACATGGAACACCAACACATAATAGATGTTCCTTAAGGTGGATTTATTATGCTAGTTAGGAACAAGCCTGATGTGCAGAGGTTCTGTTGCTGGTTACTCAGCTAAGCAATTTCAGAGTCACATCCTGCGCCATCAGTTATTTTTATTATTTATTTGTTTAGTGCTGGACAAGATACAAAGGTATAAAGACAGCCCCTTTCCCCCATGCAGATAGACAGTTTCCCTCTTTCACCCCTTGTGCTGGGTGGTTGGGGGCTACTGGGTCCAGGTCACTGGGGCTGGTTCTGCTGAATATGTCCAGGTGTGTGGGAGGTGGTGCCCTTGGGACACAAACATTGACATTTTTCTTTCTGAATCATAAGATTCAAAGTAGTTTGCTGCTATTGCTAGAGTACTCTGGGGCCAGATCACACCTGTTATTTTTATACAGAAATTCTGCTTCCAGCAGTGCACAGGTTGGTGGTTCAGCTCTCTTTCTCTATTTTGCAAACTTTTCATTCCCTTGGTGATCTTCACGGCCTAACAGTAGGTGATATTTCACATGAGAAATCTTCAGAAATTCCTCTCAGGAGCCTGAAACCATACCCCAAAATTGATGGATAGGCAAGCATCCATTCCTCATCACATTGTCCAGTCACTGGAATGGTGGACTAAGAAGGAAAATGTAACAATGGGATACCCACTTTACCTCCTGGACTCTTGACTCCATGTGACTGATGCAAGCCTATTAAGTTGGGAAAGCACACCTAACGCCACTGAGTATGGGAGCTCAGTGAAAGAAAGAGAAGCATAAACTTCATTGAACTAAGGTCACTAAAGCTGGCATTTCACAGGTTTTGTTGTCATTGTCACTTTCTAGTCCAATAAGAACAGGATCAAAGTGTTACCCCAAATGCCAAGTTCTTCTTTGAGTGTTTGCTCATGTCGATTCCATTCTAGGTGTGTGCGTGCCCACATGCACAGTCATCAGAGATTTTTGCCTTAGTGGTATCTGTAGCATCGGCTGTGGTGCCCCCTTGAGTGTCACACTCGTGCTGGTATATTAGGCGCCACCGACCCTACACCCCCTCAGTTCCTTCTTACTGCCTGTCACAGTTAGTCAGAGCACCTTGTCATCGCAAGAGCGTTAACGGTTCTTACAATCCGTTGTTCTGTCTCCTTTGTTTTTAGTTGTTAGGTATTTAGATCATTAAGTTAAGTGTTAGAGTAGTAGTTTAAGAGTTAGAGTCTGGGCTGGGACTTCGCCTCAGAGCAGGGCATGCCTCATTCCCCAGGCTTTAAGCCATGCTCCTTGTGCAGCCAGCCAATGCCCATTAGTGACCCCCATGATAGCTGTTTAAAGTGTTTGTGGGAGTCCCACAGAAAGGACAAGTGTGGGATCTGCAAAAACTTTTGCCCTCAAACTCAAAAGGAGCGGATATTTGCTGGAGGGCCCTCCTCAGGCAGGCCATACTTGTCCTGCCTCGGAGCCCTCTCAATCAGACTCCATGCCCAGCACTTCAGCATCGGTGCCCAGCGCACCGCCGGCATTGGAATCTGCCCAGCACTGTTCCCGCTTGCTGATGCCTAAGAAGTAGTCGAAGTCGACGGGCCCGCTGGCACTGGAGGAAAAGGGGGCTTCGGGCAAAGGACCAGTGTTAGGCCACATGCCCGCCCCGGAGCTACTTGGAGGTACCGCTGCTGTCGGACCTGCTAGCCCAGCCAGGGACCCACCTCCGACTCCCGGGAGTGACAGGGGGTCCTGGCCCCTCATAGGGTGATCTGTGCCCAAAGTGGGCCTGGTTGCCAAAGAGCAAGTAGGCCAGCCAGCACTGCAGATGCCAAACCAGGCCACGAACATGCCTAAGGCCCCGGCATCTATGGGCAAGTCGGTTATAGGACCACGCCCTAAAGCAGCAGAGCATCCCCGGTCCCCGGACTGCAGGTGTCGATCCCCATCACCATGGCCTAAGACCCCAGCACTGTAGCCTTCCTTAGTCATGACAGCGATCCCCTTACCCACTGTACCATCAGGCCTCCCAACAGAGATCGCTACAGTGCAGGTCACCATTGCCTAGGCGGTCTCCCAGGTGTTGATCCCCCTGGTGCGGGATCGTTCCTGATTGTGGCTCTGGTCTCCGGCTCCCTGGTACCGCTCTTCGGGCAGGCATCAATCCTCGCCCTCTCCTTACCGGTTGCTGACGAGGGTCAGTTGTCAGACTCGGGCATCTACAGCTCTGCCCTGGTCACCAGAAGGGCAATGGTCTGAGTTGGAAGGACAGGTCAGCCCCTCACCTATAAAAAGCGAATCGCCACTGGGCCGCGAGACCCGCGCGGCTCCTGCGGCGACAGCGTGGAGGCAGGGGCAGTGGCCCTGCTCAATGGCAGTACTGGAACCCGTGGGCTGTACCTGTTATGCCAGTCCTGTACTCCCATTGTTCCTCCCAGGCCACATCGGACAAACTGCCCCCGGTATGGTGCCGATGCGGGGGCGCACAGCGGGCCCCAATGCCCAAGGAGCTGTCCGCAGATGAGCAAGAGGAAGCCGCCTCTCCCCCTGCGGTGCAGTTGTCTTTGTAGTCTCTGGACGACGCGGTGGAAGGCCCCTCGCAAAAGAGCAGTCCCCCCAACGACTTCAAGGAGCACCAAGCCCTGCTCAAAAGGGTGGCTGCCAGCCTGAACTTGGAGCTAGCAGGGGAGTCTGACGACCTCTTTAATGTCATACCCTCCTCTACCCCGGCCCGGGTCATGTTACCCATCCACCCAGGCATCTTACAAATTGCTAAGTCTGTGTGGCAGACTGTAGACCCCCCTCTTCCATTCCGTCTACCTCCAAGAAGGCGGGAAAGAAATATGTCCCAGCAAAGGGGTTTGAGTACCTGTACACCCACCTCCAGTGGGGTCCCTGGTCGTGTCCACCATCAATGAGAGGGACAGGCACGGCCAGACAAAGTGGCACGCCAAAAAAATACAGACATCAAGAGGCTGGACTGGGATACTACAGACTTGGCAGCCAGGGTAGTTACCTCTTCCTCCAGGAGGTGCAGCTCCTGGTTACAGTCCTCCGGGCTGTCCCAAGAGATGCAGACTACCCTTCAGGAGCTCTGTTTGAGGAGCAGGGCTCTTTTCGGAGCTGACTGACGCACGGCTCGATGGCCTTAAAGACTCTCATGCCACCCTCCATTCCTTGGGCCTACACACCCCTCAGCAGGCTAGAAAGCAATTCTGTCCCCTGCCTCCATCAAGATCCTGGGGTGTCCCTCGGTCCAGCTCCTACAGGAAGAAGGACAGAGATAAAGGATTTAAAAGGCATCACCCTTCGTCTTCACATTCCTCTGGCCAAGGAAGCCAGCAGCAGGTATTTTGAGGATGCACCTGAGGATCGCGCCTCAGCCACTTCCCCGGATCCACCCTTCTGCTCTTTCCTCAACTGCCTGTGCCCCTTCTGGTCAGCCTGGTTGCGGCTGACCTTGGACTGTTGGGTGCTCGACATAATATCTTCAGGCTACACCCTGCAGTTTGTGGCTGACCCTCTCGCCCAACCCCGTTCCCCATCCCTTTTCAGGGACCCTTCTCACGAGCAACTACTCATTCAAGAGGTCGAGAACCTCCTACCCCTGGGGGCGGTAGAGGAGTTCCCTCCAGACTTGAAAGGGAAAGGGTTCTACTCCTGCTATTTCCTAATCCCCAAAGCAAATGGGGGCCTGTTCTGGACCTGCGCCGCCTCAACAAGTCTCTCAAGAAGTTGAAGTTTCACGTGGTCTCTCTGGCCTCCTCTATTCACTCCCTGGATCCAGGAGATTAGTACACTGCCCTCGACTTAAAGGATGCATATTTTCATATTTCCATTTTCCCAGGGCACAAGTGTTTCTTCCGTTTTGTGTTGGTCCAGCACCATTTTCAATTCACGACGCTGCCCTTCAGTCTCTCGTCAGCCCCGAGACCATTTACAAAGTTCATAGTGCCAGTGGCTGCTTACCTGAGGCACCGAGGGATGCAAATTTATCCATACCTCGATGACTGATTAATATAGGGTCGATCCCGGGATCAGGCGCGGCATCATCTCAACCTGGTTTGCGCCACCTGTCACGAGCTGGGGCTGCTAATAAACGAGAAAAAGTCTACCTTTAATTCCAGTGCAACGCATAGAGTTCATTGGAGCCTTCCTCCCTGAGTCTCGGTTCCAAGCCATGGCAGACCTGATCTTGTGCGTGCAAGCCCCACCGTCTTACCACTGGTCACCCGTGCCTGCAATTGTTAGGCCATATGGGGGGGGAGGGATAGCTCAGTGGTTTGAGCATTGGCCTGCTAAACCCAGGGTTGTGAGTTCAATCCTCGAGGGGGCCACTTAGGGATCTGGGGCAAAAATCAGTACTTGGTCCTGCTAGTGAAGGCAGGGGGCTGGACTCGATGACCTTTCAAGGTCCCTTCTAGTTCTAGGAGATGGGATATCTCCATTAATAAAAAAAAAAAAATATGGTGGCCTTCACTTACGTGGACTGCATGCGCGGCTCTGCCTCAGGTCCCTGGGACAAATTAGAAAACCACTGGTGATAATGGCTTTAATTTACAGACCTAGCTTCGTGCGCATTTTTTCAGACCACTCTTGTACACAGACAAACATTCCAATATGACATAATGCTAAAGTACGATCATTTTGCCTGGTGAAGCTATTGCTTAATAAATAAAATATTGCACTCGTGAATTTGAAGCTACAGTAAATTAAAGAATTGGAATTCAGACTTAGAGATGTTGATTGGTTTGGTTGTCTGACTACTTTGTGGGAAAGGAGGAGGTTTTAAAGTTATGTTTGTGTTTGGATTTAATTTGTATGGTAAGTTAAGTATGAGATTTATGGAGTGCAATATGTACAGTGTTTTACTTATTCTTCCAAAGACTATGAGTACATGCAACATCTGAATTTGATCTTTGGAAACCAACTTCAGGAAATATGGCATAATTTAATACTAATTGTCTCCCTTAATTACACCTTGCATCTATTTATTTGCTTGTTCAGTATTTATTACTCTATTACTGGTTGAATTTCACTTTTTGGTACTATATTAACACATGATAACTTTTCTTTTTTATTTATATAACAAAGGCAAGAAATACTGAAGGGGTTATTAATTCTTTTAAAAATATTAATTGGTTTTTATTTTTCTTGCACTTAGAGTATATAAAAGTAGCTTGTTTTTCTGCATGTGAAAATACATATGTACAAGACAATAACATAGGATTTTGATGTGGACTGAGTATGACATGTGCGTCAAGTCTGGTTTTCTCGTTCCAAAAATCAGAAATGCACTTCACACATCATAGTCTGATTAACAAGAAAAATGTGTGCAGTCTGATCCTGGAAAGTGCTGGAGTGCCCTCAAGTATCGAAGAAAGAGGTGATGGCTTAGCACATAGTAGGATTGGGCCCACTGTGTGCATTATTGTTGTTTTGAAGACTTGGTCTATTTTCCTTCTGACAAGAGCAGGAAATCCGATGGAAGTGAGAAATTCTTACTGTAAATTTATGAATGAGTAAAATATCCTCGAAGAATTTCCCAGCTACCTCTCCTAGTTAACTATATGTGAGCCTGTGATAGTGAAAAAGAATGCTAAGTGAGGCTCTAGTTTACATATGTGCCTAATATTTTTAGCTTTATTTTTAAGAGCGAGCGTACAAGAGAAAACACACAGAGTTTGTGCATGGTGTATTTGAACGTCTGTACGTATAAGCCTCCTAGGATGAGCATGTTTGTGCATTTGTAAATGTATAGTAAAACCTGTCTTAAGTGACCACCCAAGGGTCTCTTTGAGGTAGTCTTTAATTAAAGGTCAAACAAAATTGTACTGGAAACCTTCGGGAAACTTTAAAATGGTCACTTAAGATGGGCTGCCTATTAGATTTGGTTCTTTGATTTATACAGTGAAATCTGTACTAAGAGTATAGAGTATCTGTGGAGCCCTTATAGTTGAGCATGATTTCACCGTTTTTTCATTGTTTACCTGGAAGTGGCAAAAGGCTGTGGGTTGCTGAGATTCTGAGAGAAAATAGTTTTTGTTCCAAGAATGCTGCTTTTTTTTTTAGGTTGGTATCAAGGTTGTTTTATTGTGTGAATCAGGGGCTTCAGTAAGTGGTGGTTTCCACCTAGGGAGATGGCTTTGCATCTTTATCACATGCCCAATATTCACAATGCAAATGGAAGGAGCAGAGGAAGGAAAAAGATTATAGCCCCCTGTGTATAAGAGTGCAACATGATACTTGCGTGCAAGTGATACAGCTTTGTGGAGTATGGAGCTATAATTCCATTTTCTGTATACTGCACCTTTAAATGTAAGAAATCTGCCTGCCTGTCAAATAGGAGGCAGAGCAATGAGGAAAATTTCAATATGGAGGATCAGGGAATGAGAGAGACACTTTTTCTCCTTGATCTAAAAATATCACCTTTGCTGAAAGTATATAATTTGTATATGGAAAATGTCTATGGAAGACATAAGATGTAATTATATAATATGTAAACAATGCCTAATACATGCAAAAAAACTGTATCATGCAGTAAGAAAAAGGGTTGTTCGGTAGTTTTTAAAAATTTATGTCATGCTTAGAGTGAATAATTGGTCTTGGGGCCAGATTTTGGTCTCAGATACATGTTCAGAGTTAGAAGAGACATATACATATTTGAAGGCAGAATTCAGTGCAAAATATCATGAATACAGCTTAGATAGGGGGTGTTTGAAAGGAAGAGATGGGGAAATGGGATATCTTTTATTTAAAACAAAAAACCTACAAATCCTCTATATAAAAAGGATATTAGCTGTATTTTGTATAATATAACATTAGGTAGTTAAATAATACATTTTCGTAAACTCATCAAGAATTAGTGGTGAGACTTTTCACATTTCTTACTTAGCATGAAATGACTTTAAATAGCTGCTTCAACGTCAACACAAAATGGCAGCCACTCGACAGCAGAATAGTTATCTCCTAGTCTAAGAATGGCAGAAAACTGTGGTGATTCTTGGCAAAAACTTAATATGTAATGATGACCCCTGTATGTCCTTTAGTGATATCAGAGTCCATTTGAACTTTGCCATATATTGATGAAGTGTTTTAGATGCAAAGGACTCACTTGATAGAGAGGAAGGATTAGCTGTGATTAAGGGGCAGGACTCAGGCAATCTTTGCTCAGTTCCCAGGATTACTGCAAATTGCCTTTGTGACCTTGGGCAAATCATTTAATCTCTCTGTGCCTATGCTTCCCATCTGCAAAATGGGGATAATACTTTCTCCTATCCTTTGTCTTGTCTGTATAGGTAGTCCCAGCCCATGTACAAAGCCTGGTTCAGTGAGCCCTCAGCCTTGGTTTGGGTTAAGTAATACTTTAATACAAATATAATAATTGATAGTCCTTTCTACTAGAGGTACAGTCAGGTTCTTTCTCGTTTCTGACTGTAGCTTGGGCATTGTCCTTGATCCTGAATTCTTACTTGATTTTTTAATTAGCTAACAAAAGGTAATAATTATGACGGTGTAAGAAGAATGTGAAAATCTGGGCTTGACCATGAAGCTTTGTACTTTTAGACCAGAGGTCCCCAAACTGTGGGGTGTGCCCCCCTAAGGAGACAAAGCGGAAAGTTCAGGGGCGGGGCGTGACTGAGGCCCGGGACAGCCCCCACGGAGGGTGGGGAGGGAGCGCCACCCAGCTTCTCTCCTGGCCCTAGCTCTGGATGCCAGCCCCAGCTGCCTGCCCCCAGCTCCGGGACTCTGCTCCCAGTCCTGCCCCTGTCCCCAGCTGTGGCCCCAGCCTCTGCCCCCTTACTCCTGTCCGCACGCGTTCCTGAAAAGTTTGGGGACCACCTGTCATCTCTATTCAGGGAAATCTACTGAAGTCAGTGAACCAAATTCTTTTTTCACTTACATACAGTTCTGCTGACTTCAGTGGAGAGGTAATGGTATAATAAAGAGCCGAAATTGGCTAAATGGGAGTTTTGCCTCAGTAAGGATTTCTTTATTTGGCCCATATTGTGAACAGCTTGGCATTAATTACAAACCTATGATATGCAGGTACGTAGACACCTCCTTCTCACCCCCTTTACAAAGGTTGGGAAGGCATGGAAATGTAGGGCAGGAAATGAACTCAAGCCAGATGAAAATTTTGAATAACATGGAGAAAATCAGGCATACTGTCTCTTGCCCTTTTTTTTTTAAACTACAAATGACACAAATGAGCAGTAGGCTATATATATTTGGTGTAATTTTTAAGAACAGTGCATGAACATTTCTAGTGAGTGTGGTCTAGATGTATTTTTAAGAGAAATTATTTTTAATTGAGTGAGTAAATGAATAATTCTCCCTTTTCTGAAAACATAAGCATCCTAATATGTGGCATTCATCGTGGGTTAAGAGGAAATGTTTCTTGTGAGAGCTGCTTGTTAATATATTGGCAGCGCATCATTGAGCTTCACCTGTAGTGTTAAAATAGTTATATTTTCCTTCCACCCTCTTTAATCTGCCTTTTTATATTCAGTTCATAGTATACAATTCTACAGTACCCCTCTAAACCTAACTAATATAGTTGTTGTTGAGCTACATTAATACACTGACAATCTGGACTTTTAAATATGAAGTTTTTTCTAGTTCTTGACAGAGAGTGTGTGGGGTGGGGGGTGGGGGGGATAGTTGGCAGGTGCATTATCTCTATTAGAGTAGAAGGGGTAAAGCCACAGAAAAGTCAAGGGAAAAGAAGACTTCTTTAGAGGCTGTTTGGCATGTAGGTGCATAAAAGGTGAGTATAAAACTCATGCATTGGTGGCTAATTGGCAAACCATACAGATAGATAGGAACACTGAGATTAAATCAAACACATCAGAAGCTTGTGTCTAGTCTCTGATAAAGGAACTAATTTACAGGGCTGTACATAGTAACCAAGCTTTTCTGTAATTACTTTAGAGAAAAGTCCCTGGTTCTTAACTGCTGTCACCAAGAGTAGGAATTCATAATCTTCTAGAAATCTTTTTGTTTTTGTTATGTGTATTCACAGGAAAGTGTTTTGCTCTTTGATGACATGACATGTATGGTCCTTTTCTGCTGTCAGCAATTAGGAGAACGTCTCATCAGAGGAAGAAAGCCTTGTGACATAGAGAACATTTGCCTGCAATGTTCCCATGTGAGCTGTGGGCTTGGGTACCCTCTGAAAAGGGGGAAAATAAGGCTTTTGTTAGAGTGACAGGCAGGCAGCACAAGCAAAGTTTAACCTAAATCCTTTCGTTGGTATTGGAAAGTCATAAGTTTTCAGATGACACTGCTACATTCAACACGCTGTGTGATCTGGGACTCTGTTGCTTGTATCACTGTGTGAGTGTGTGTACAGTGTAAACATTTTATGAACTGCAGTTTCTGATCCATCGGTCTGTCTGGGCAAGAATGTCCCTTGATACTAAAAAGAACAGCAATCAGGACAGAATTGGTCAATGCGGCATGTCTAATGGTGGGAAGATATTTGAAGGACTCACTATAGACACAATAGACTCTCTAAATAGCCTCTTTGCACCCTGAGTCTTATTGCAAACAGGTTCATTAAGGAGAGACATTCTGACACACAGCATCACAGTAATGAAAGTAGCTCTGTTTTTCTAATATTGTATCTTGCCACTTCAGTTATGCTGCTGGTACAAGATTTCCCTTGTGTTGTTGTATATTTCTGCAGAAAAAGAATCAGTCTTCATAGAATATACAATTATTTTGTACAGGAATATATAACTCATACCTAAGATTCAGTCCTTCCTGTTTATGTGCAGTAGCCCAAATATAATTGGCAAACACTTCTTCCACACCAAAAAATGCCTGAACCTTCAATTTGAAAGGCTTAAAGATATTGAAGATCAAGTTGTAATAGAAAACTATATAGTTATAATGAACTTTTCTGAAGATGTGCAAGAATGTAACAGTTGTCCATGATTGAATGTAAAATCAAATATTAGTGTAACTTTCCCTGAAGCATCTTTTCTTTTTCTTTTTTTTTCCTCTTTAAGGTCTAAAGTATAAGCTCATTGGGGTGAGGGGGGAGAATTAAAATGGTTGTACTCTATCCTACTTTACATATAACTGCAATGTGACTTCTTAACCTGTTGGACTGCATGATTGTTAATGTACACTAAGAACGTTACGACCAGGGAAAAAAAGGTAATATTGGCTTAAAAGTGGATATGGAAAATTTAATGTGCTCAAGTGGGAACAATGGCATATTAAAAAAAACACTCATGACACAGATCTAATAATTCACTTGCCCCTGTAGGACTGGGGTATCAGCTCTGATGCCGCTTGGTAGTTTATTTTTATATACACCCTTGGTCCCTGTTGTATATCCTGCGTATGGGTTCCAGAGAAAAGAAAGAAAATAACCTGTAGGGAAATCAGCTTAGAAACCTTTCATTAAATACATTGCGCTTCATATAATGTCGTTCACAAAATCTTCAGGAAAGATAGAAACTGTTATCAGACTGCATGCATAAAATACTGTATTTGAATACTATAATTTGCTTTAAGATTAAATAAGAGGCGTTTAGACATTAGTTATATTTCATTATTCACTTTAGCTTGATGGATAATGCTGCATGGGTTTTTCTTTTCCTTTTCCCCTCTTCATTGCACAGTGATCTTGACTTTTAAACAATACTGTATAATACATTCTTGCCTCTCTACTCCTTGCTTTTTTGGTTTTTTTAAAATGGGTCTGATTATTAACCACTTTTGTAAAGGGAATAGAGGTTTTTTAAAAGTCATTTTACAAGTTTATCCACCAGCTAAAAGGGAACTAAATTGTGCAGAGAAACAATAAAACTTTTTTTGGTAGAAACTTAAATGCAATAGGTTTGTAGTTGTGATTAATGACATCGGTAATTTTATTAAGTTGAATCTCTGGCTTATCATTAGAGTTATATATTATCAATGGTGGGCCTTTAAAAACCTGCAAAAACCTTATAATTTTTGTTGACTACTAATACAGCATACACTAGACCAGCCAACTGTGACACTGGGCTGCCTGTAAAAGTTGTCTTTTACGCAAAAGTTAATTCACGCCTTTGAACTGAATCTAGTTTGCTGCATGCAGTATATACTACATTTTGAGAATAATGCATACTAAGGGTTAAATTATGGGACCGCATTTTCAAGCACAACATTAACAGTCACAAACTCAGTTGAATTTATAGGGCCTAATGCTCACTAAATACACTTTACACTGTGAAGGGCTTTTGAGTGAGTGTAAGAGCAGAGTAAAGGGGCTATGGTGTAAATGAGGATGAGGCCCCCAGTTTTTTCTTTTCACTATAAAAATTGAACATGACTGGTCACCACCTCCTCCCCACCTCACCCATTGTGACATTCCTCAGGATTCTTCACGTAATAAATTAGAGGAATGGTGGAAAGTGTTGCATTTTAAGTGCATGTGGTTGCAGATTCAAATCTTGTCTAATCTGATGCAGAAAAGGTGAATAGTCTCTTCCCCCTGTGCAGAGGATGAGACAGAGACTGACCCATATGTGACAGATACTAGTTACGTTGCTTAATACACTACTAGAAGGTGCTCAAATACTACAGTGATGAGGGCGGTGTCAAAATCTCTATAGACTAGAACAGGCTGCAGTTTGAAACTGTTATGTAGCCTTATTGTATTCTCTTCAGCAGTTGGTGTGTTCTAACCCAGAGTTGGTTGCATTTTGGTTGTGTATATGTACATAGGACCAAATTTTGTTTGGTGCAGCAAGAGAAGTTAATATGTATCCATGTTCTGACTGAGTCCAAAGTAGAGTCCTTCACTAAATGTGTTCTCTCAGAAGTAGGACTAACCTGTATGGGGCTATGCATAGAAGCCATGGCTAGCTTGGGGGGAAGTTGCACATACAAACATGTGGCCCATGCCCCTTTATGATTCTTTACAATAACCTATCAAGGAGGCCCTGCAGAGAGGAGACTCTAACTTTTCAAGAGAGGCAGGGTTCAGGTGTACATGTTCTGCCATCCACTGGAAATCAGTATTTTTTCTCCCGGGTTTTCTAGAATGCTTGTGTGTGCTCTGTAAGCTAGAAATTGGCCTCTGTTATGCAAAGCACCCCAGATCCTTATGAATATCAAGTGGTGGGCTTTTATTTTTTTTATTTTAAAGGTAATTTTTCCAAGTAATGGCAAGACATTCATTTGTTACACAGGGCAACTGCAAATGATAACAAGAACAAACAAATAAACCAAACCACCACCACAAAACAAAACAAAAAATGTTGTAATTTGTACACTTCCTGGTGCTGTGTGCATTTGTTATATTTTTTGGTACCTCTCCTGATTGTACAGTGCCCTAGGCAAGTGAAAAACAAATCAATCCAACCTGGACCAACTCTGGATGGCTCCAAATGAAGCCATCACGATCAATAGCATGGCTATGCATAGAGGTGTAGCCTTGGAAGGTATTAACCGAAACTGTTCTTGGTTTACATTAGATGTTATCCAGCTGTAGTGATGGTGGTACCCTCTTGAGGCTCGCTCTAGACTAGGAACTAATGTCGGCTTAACTGTCACTTAGGACTGGGGAAAATCCACACCCCTGAGCGACGTAGTTATACCAACCTAACCCCAGTGTAGACAGTGCTATGACAACAGGAAGGCTTCTCCTGTTGACTTAGCTATGGCCTCTTAGGGACACAGGTGGATTAAGATCTATTGGGGCCATGCCCGCCCACGTTTTAACAAGGACATAGCCCTGGGCAGGCACGGAGCAGTGGTGGCAGGGGCTGTGTTTCAGCTCCCCCACTGCAAAGTGCAGCCACTGCTAGCGGCACCAGCCTCTTCCTGGTGGGGCTGCCTGGGTGGCTTTTACCATGGCCCAGCTCCGGCTCCTGGCCTGGCCGGGAGGCAGGACCTCTGGGAAAGAAGAGGAGCAGGGGATGGGGCCTCAGGGGAAGAGGAGGAGCAGGGGGTGGGACCACAGTTGTGGCTTCCATGGGGGGTCCCTCCCACTTCTACACTGGGTTCCAGCGCTCCTGCGGGGGCCCCCAAATTGGCTTGGGCCACTGGGCATAGGCCCTGTGGGCCCATGCATTAATCTGCCACTGCTCAGGGAGGTGGAGTACCTACATCAATGGAAGAAGATTTCCCAGCGGCATAGTGCTGTCTTCACTAAGCACTACAGCAGCGCAGCTGCATCAGTACAGCTGTGCTGCTGCAGCGCTGTATGTGTAGACAAGTTCCAAGTGCCACCTTCTTATGTATGGACCATTGTCTCAGTTATGAACAAGTTGGTCATTACTAAGCTGTCCTCATGAACCTTCCACATCCAGGGCCTTATCACCATGGTGACTGAGTGCCTCCCAAAACTGTGATGTGTATACCCAAAGATGTACTTCTCTCTACCTTCTTATTTTGTATGGGTTGGTTTTATTTTTTCTCTTTAGAGTGTAGTTTATTGTGGTTAGGCTAGCCCCCTTTACATTTTGCTATTAAGGTGCTGAGGGTCCGGCCTTTGTGCTCTCTTTCAGGAGTGAGTTCTGGGTTCATGGGCCCACGGTCAAGAAAGTGCTGTGTCTTAACACACACATTTCACACGACGAGTTTATATCATTGGAACAATGGAATGTGTAGCTGTTGTGAAAGGTGATCCCTCAGGTAGTTGGGTTAATCCCTAGGAGGGCGTTGAGGTTTGATCCAGTATTCCATGGAGGGTCGGTGAAGAGAGTAGAGCACTGGGATGATGTGCCCTCTGCCTCCTGTGTTGCTGAGCTGATGGGCTGCTGCTGTGTTCCGAACCGATCGTAGTATTTTTTTTTTTTTAAAGGACAGTGTTTTCTTATATATTAACCAAGCATGAAAGTCAGCTGTGGTGGACTTGCCAGCTGTAGATAGCACCATGACTATTTGTGTATCCAGAGACAATGAGGAGTCCAGACAAAAAACAATGCTGTCAACTATCTGTAATAGTCTGAGGGCAGATGCCTCCAATGGATGGTAGTGATGTAGAGATGGCAATTTCTACAAAGTGCTTTCCTCTTCCCTGCAGCATCGCCCCAGTCTTTTAAAGATCTTGCTTCTGTCAGCTGCTCTTCATCCAATTTTTGATCACAGATGAATCATTTGAGAGCAGGGAGATGGTGCAGATTGCATCTGATATGAAGGTGGTTTAATCTGTTTATTAGGGACATTTTTATTCATTCTCTTTTTCTCCTCTTTTGTCCTTATAGAGAAATCGAACAAGTTGGAGTATGAATATGTGTGGCTGTTGTCTATAGCCACCGCACTATATGCCAGGAGTAGTCAAATCGGTGGACTTTGGGCCAAATCTGGACTGCCAGATGCTTTTGAATTGACCGCAATATCTTTTTATTTACTTACTATTATAATTATTATTTTTGAAATATTTTCCTCTGGAGCCTGGACCTTGACTATACCTTGACCAAGAAATTTGGACCTTAACAAAAAAGAATTGATTACCCCTGCTATACGCCTTCAAATCCCATTTGTAGAACTCACTTTTGCTGAAATAACTAGATGGTGTTGCTGGACATTAATGTCTAGGCAGTTGGCAAGTCATAACTAATGCTTATTTTCCTGTTACCTTGTCCTCCACTTCCCCTCTCGCTTTTCTTCCTTTGCCCTCATTCTTTCTTTGTTCATCTCAATATATGTGCAATGGCTAGCACAATGTGGCACGGATCCCTGTTTTGGGATCCATAGATGATACTGTATTACAAATAATAAGAGAAGAGCATCAGTCAAGGCTAACAGCAATATATATGTTCCATGTGCTGGCTTAAGGCCTGACCGAGAGGGATTCAGGATACTGGCACTGTCAAGGTGGAGGCAGAGGCAAACTTGAATGAATTCCTTGTACTGGCTCATATCAGCACATGCCCATGTTTTGTCACCAAAACTTGAGTTTCCTTCCTTGCTTCTTGCCTGGAGATTGGGAGAATTGTTTAGCCTAGAGGAGGTGGTAGCCCATCCGGGCTAGTGTGGTGTCCTTGTGTTTTGTACATACACACCTATCCTGAAAAGCAGGTCCAGGGTTTGATTGTGTGTGTGTGTGTGTGTGTGTGAGATCGATCGTTCTTGTATAACTGGGTATGTTGTTTAGATAGTACATCTAAAGGCAGTATGCAAGGTCCATAGACAGCGCCATCCTGAGGCTTATGCAGTTGCATAGGGTCTCATGCAATCTCTAGCCCCATCTCTTCTCAGCCCTTCCACTGCCCACTACCTCTTAGCACTTGCTTCTGCTCCATTTGTCATACTGCTAGCAGTGCCAGGATTCCAGTTTTATCTTCCCTCTTGATCAGGTCATGTTTTGCAAGTGTTATCATGAAATCATGCTTGTGAGTGAGGAAAAGATACAACTTCAGTTCATGAAACATGTTTAAGCTCTTCGGCAGGTGCAGGAGTCCTCCATGCTCAAAGCTGCAGAACTGGGAAGTTATGCTAAGTTGAAAGAAATTAACCTCAATTAAAGGTAATATTGATAGATCGTTACAGAGATAAATATGATGCATCACTCAGGGAAAAAATACATTAAAAGAACATTAAAGTTGTGACAGAAAATTCTGAAAGTGAGAAAATACACAGTGAAGGGCAAAATGTAAAATCGTTTACATCTTTTCTAATATCTAGATGTAATAGGACACAGTAAGGAATTAGTTAAGAATATGTCCCATTGTGCCTAGATATTAGGATTCTAATCTTCAGAGCATATTCTCATCTTGATTTTTTCAGAGTTTCTGTTGCTCAGTTCTCATTAAGTATGTTAAATTGAGAAAATATGGTACCTTTCAGCAGTGAATTTCTTCTCTCGCTCCACCCACCTTCTGTTGTTTTGTGCTTAGTCCCTTAAATTTTTCTGAGGGGTATTTTGTTTTGGTTTTTTGTACAAATCTTTGTGAAGTTTTATATGCAAATAATGATGATCCGTGGCAATTACTTGTAGTGTAATGAAGCTATCTGATACAGACAATAGACACAATCACACACGCACAAGGGTAGGTGGGGCTCGAACCCTAGCCATTCTGGATATGGCTACACATATCTGTGCCAGCCGACTTGGGTTTGGGCTGCGGGGCTGTTTCATTGCTGTGCAGACTTCAGGATTCTGCAGGGTGGAAGGGTCCCAGAGCTCAAGCTCCAGCCCGAGCCCAGAAGCCTACACAGCAATGAAACAGCCCTGCAGCCTGAGTCGGCTGGCACAGGCCAGCCATGGATGTCTAGTTGCTGACATACCCACAGTGGCAAAACCACCAGGCTCTACCAACTGAGCTAACGGACAATTTGGGTAGCTCCTGGCAGCAGTAGCATTTTCTCTGTGGGCTGGCTGGTAATGAGCAACATCACTCACTCATATACACAGTTTCCGTACATTTCAGTAGCACCAAATGCTGCCACACAACCACAGAATTCAACAGAAGTGTTTGTTGCATGAAAAACTTCACTGTAACTATAATAGAGCAGGGCCCAAAACACACAACACTTCTCAACCATGGGGATGTTGCTGGGCAGTTGGAAGAGGCATTTGCAGTTGTGTGTGGGGATTTCTCTGGAAAGTTGTATAGTTACTTCTCTTAAGAGCAGCTGTAGGAAGGCAAGCTGTGGTTCTTTCAACTTCCCACTGGAAGCAGCTGCTGTAAGACTGGGAGCCAACAATTTATCCCCTCCACTGGGAAGTTGAAACTTCTTTACTCATCTGTGTCTATCCAGACTAGAGAAGAAGTAGTGATCATTCCATTGGAAGACCACTTTTAACAACTACCTGGAAGGTGTTCATTTATATGTTCCTATAGAATTAGCACAGCTGAACACCTTTGAATGGAATAACACTTCGCTTATAAGCTCAGTGAAGCTTCACTACAAAAGTTGACAGCCCTATTTTTAAGCAATTTGAGACTTTCACTTTAATTTAGCTGGAAGTGGAGTTCACTGTAACAGTTTACCTGAAGGGGAGTTCCTCTTCATAGTTTTTCTTTGTATTTTGTTTTAAATAACCCTCCGCAAAGACAGAGGACTAAGTTTGCCAAATGCCCAGTGAAGATAGGGGCTTGCAGTGGAGGTACAATGCACAACTATACTAAATCTGTATGTCATGGATGTAGAGAGGGGCAGGGATGTTTTTTAGAGCTAGCACTGGGTGAACCTCAAAAGGTTTAGAGTTTGTTCTTTGGATGTTTATCCAAACTCAAGTTTGTTTTGTTTGTTTGTATGAACAATTGGAGTAGGGTGACAATTTTTAACAGCAAAAACCAGGACAGCTTTCTTGGTGCAAATAGGGTTGATGGGGCACTGTAAATTGAAAGGGGGATGATTTGGGTGTGGCGCAGATCATGGATTAGTGGGGAAGTTGGAGATAGTGGAGGAGAAATGCCATTTTGGAAGGGGGACAGGATGTAGTAGTGGTGGGGAAATGGGGATGGGGTTTCAGACTCCTGTATGTATAGCAGACCGTGAATTATAGCCTAGCATAGGTATTATTGAAAATAGTAGTAAGGTACGGAGTGTGTGGAGTTCTAAGGGCTCTGAAGACCTCTGCAGTAGCAAGGGAATGGACGGGGTTTAATGAGACCAGAGTATGGAACAAAGGAGAGGAAAAATAACAGGAATCTGGAGTGCCGCGCTGTAACGTGGGCAGTGTAGACATACCCTTAGAGAAGCTGCAGGGAAGCCAGATAACCTTCTGGATAGTTTTTAGAAAACCAGGAGGGAAAAAAATGATTTTGATAGAACTGGCGGTAGTAGTCCCATGAATCTAGACCTTCTGATCATTCCATATTCGTGTATGCAAAATTTAGTGGAAATCTTGCAACAATAGACTTTCCATGACATATCTCTAATTCTGGTCTCATCTGGAAATTTAAGTGGAAAAACACTCATCTGAACATTTCATAACATCAGGAAAAGTTTATGTAGATCTCCATCGCTGCTGGTCACCCATCCCCCAGTCAGAGCCTAATAGCTACAATGTTGGCAAGTGTTGGATTTATGCATTTAACACCGTTGTGCATATTGAATAAAAAGGCATGGTATATGATATATAAAGTTTCATCTCTTTTACTGTCGTTTTAGAACAAGGAAATATGAGACTTTATTACCTAGACAATAGAATGTCCAGTATGTGATTGTTTGCTGTAGTCGTCAAGGTTAAAATTAGCTGTGAAAACCAGCCAGGAAAGCATATAGGAAGTATAGTAATATGTCAATATTGTATTAAAATGAATGGACAACAAATACACACACGTCTTGTTAATGCTTTGAAATATAGGTAAAATTGCACTTAAAAATTAAGACCCAGGTGTTTAAAAACACCCACACATAGCCGTGATCCTGCAAACACACACATGACTAATTTTAAAAACATGAGTAGTCCCATTGAATACATAGGAACGCTTACGTGTATAAAGTTATTCACATGCTTGTTTGCAGGAGTGGGCCCATAATTTCTTCTTGCAGTTATCATAAGTGCAATCATTGCAGGTGCAAATGACAAGCTATAGGTCTAACTCACTGGTTTCACATGCATTTGCTATGAATGTAGGCACAACTGTACTGGTCTACACACTTCTAAGAGCCTGGCACGCTATGTACGTATTTGTGCTTTCAATTGATAAAACAAATGTGGAGAGGACAAGAGTTCATAGCGTATTAACTGAAAATAAAAAAGGCTTGGTTCTTTTTACTTTTGTAGATATATTAGAGAAATATTCTATACCATGTAAGTCTTTCGTTTTCTGTAGACAAAAGTAAAATCTGTAAGACCTTTGGAGTTTTAAATACAATATAAATGTCATGCATAATCATAACAAGAATGCAAAATGTTTTAAAACATTTGTATTGTATGGAAGCAATTACTGGCACTGTATGTATTACACACCCCTCATATGGGCTGAGGCCAAAAAAATGGAAGTTTCTAAACAAAATTAGTTTTGTGTGGGTGGGAAGAGAGCAAGGTTAACTTTTATTAGGAACCAATACTGAGCCATATTTTAATGCCAATCACATACTTTGTAACTCAAATATATAAGTAATAAAACTGTTTCATGTTAGGCTTAGGTTACTTTTTCCCTTCAGTCTCTGTCATGGGTCTTCCAAAGGAGATCCTTTTACTTTTATAGTAGAACTCTTTAAGACATGACATGCACAAATAGGAATCCAGCTTAGAGCAAGCAGCTATTGTTCCATTTGCCTTGTGCCCAGTCTGTGGTTGCTAAGATAGTAAAGTATTCAGTATCCTATTTTTCAATCTGTTAGTTTTATTTCCTTAAATTAAACCACAATCGCCTCCCATATTTCAGATTCTCTTGTTTCAGAAGCATGGAAACTACAGCATTTTTTTTTCTTCAAAAATACCGTGATTGTTCTGAACACATTTGTGTGAGAATACATGATTTGCCATACTGGATCTGACTAATGGTATCTTGCTTCTGACCCTGATGCCGAAGAGACAAGTGAAATTGTCCATAAGACACATCTCTCCACGGATTGAATGAAACAAGTCTTCTTTCCTGTCTTCTGCCAAGGATGTGATCAGTTTACATCCAAAGTCTCGTGTGTTAACCCCTTAACTCTCTGTCATCTGGCATAGCTACATCTTCCAAATGTGGGATCTCCCTGGTCCCTGTCTGACCTAAACATGTACCGTATGCAGAGAAGGTGTAGACCATTCGGGGCCCTAGGCAGGAATATTTTTGAATGCACTTTACTCCTGACCTGACTCCCCCTCTAAAAATACTGCAAAACAACACATAGTAGTACAATTGTTAAAAAGTCCACATTAAAGAAGATGAACGGTTTTTTGGGGTAATACTAAATCAGGGTCCTTTTGGGGCCCTAAGCAATTGCTTAGTCTGCTTATGCCTAGCTCCACCACTTAGGCAGAGACCCAGAAATCAAGAATAGTACAAACCAAGGTTGGAGTAGTCTCCCCAACAATATTGCCAACCTCTCTCTGACAGTATAACTACTTATGCCCCCTTTGAGGAAATGCATCCTCCTGGAAAACTGCTCTACTATAAACCAATGGCTTGGAAAGACCAGAGAGCATTTTGAGCTCTCCTGCAAAAGACAGAAATACTCACAGTTCTGATACACCAAGCCCTTGTGGAACTGCATTGTGCAAAGAAATAGGTCATCATGCAAGCACCCTGTTATAGATATTAAGCTACGTTCAATTTCGCTTTATTATTTGGTACTATACTATACTAATGAATTGATGAATGTTATGTACAGGGGCAGTCCATGTGGTAAAATAAAAGCCATGTAATAGACTGTTGTGATGTCACTCCCAGGAATTACGAAAATCAACCAGTTAAAATTCACAGGGATATATGTTACAACTTTTTATTATGTGATGGAACCAGTCACTAAACCAATAGGATAGAGTCTTTATGATGGCCAAAGTGCTGCTGCCATAGTGGTAGGGAATAGCCCCTCTGACCTCCAACTATAGCTTTCAGAATGGTAAGAAAAAATTGCTGTGGCAGTGGTCAAAGAAATACTTCAATGGGAGTAGGGAAAGCTGCAAGCTGCTTTGGTAGAGAGCTTCAAAAAGAATGGGATCAGAATATTAAGTTTTAATAATTTTATTGATACCACTTTTGCATCAATCCCTCACAGGGGTTAAATGCAGCTACAGCCAGAGCCATTTGGCAGGCTGAAAGGAAGATAAAGGGATAGGTGAAGGCAGCAGTAAGGGGACTGGGAGCAAGTGTGTGTGGGAGTGAGACTGGGATTTGGACTGCATTAAATATAAAAGTAAAAAACAGGCTTGTTTTTGCATTGTGTGTGTCTGTGTGAGTAATTGGTCTCCAGGTTATGGTGTCTATATATGCTACACAGGCTATGCGGCTTGTGGTTTACATCGTCACCAGAGCCCCTGGATGGAATTACAGCCCTGTAATTCGCTTACCTGTCTTTATTTTACACATACTGTTTCATATTCATTTTAAGAATTTCAAAGCACCTAACAATCCTATCCCCTTAAAAATCCTCCTGACCTCCAGGGTGAATGAATCATAGAAGATTAGGTTTGGAAGAGACCTCAGGAGGTCATCTAGTCCAACCCCCTACTCAAAGCAGGACCAACACCAATTTAAGAAACTTAACACCAATTTAAGAAAACCAAGTTACTGTAAAAAAGACACTCCCTTCCTACAGGCAAGGAGAGCTTTTAACGGGACAGTACAGTACATATACACCCACACGGTATGTCTGTTAGTACACACACGTTGTTCATATACAGATGCTGCATTAATGCTTTTGAATGTTTCTGTTAACCTTGTCTGCCATCCAGTTATGTTCTCTGTAAAGCAAAAAAGTCAATTCCTTAATATGCTTTTAAAAATATCTGCCATTTGCATTACAATGTATTTGACAAACATTGTGAGGATTAATGTCCTTATGAAGTAGACTAAGAATTATCCCCATTTTATAGATGCCTAAATGCAAAGAATTTAAGATCAATCTTCAGAAACGGCTGCTAATTTTGGATGCCTCCATATTTGGGTACCCAATTTGAGCTCTGGTTTTTCAAAAGTGCTGAACACCCACGTTTGTGATAGAAGCTAATCAGCAGCTCTGCAAATTAGGTCAGTAGGTGCCTGAAGTCCGGCAACCAAAAAATGAGGCAATCTAAATTAGAGTCCATGTTTGAAAATGTGGTCCTATAAAACTTGCCCAAGACTGTACACTGTGTCAGAAGAGGGGCCAGGATTAGAATGTGGGAGCTCCTGGCTCTGTGTCTCGTGCTGAATCTGGTAGAAAACTTATTTAATTGAAAAAGTTTTCTGTTGCCTCCACCCATACCCATAATGTCCAGATGTATTCTCTTCTCCCTGTCGTAAAGACCATTTTAATTACATACAGAGTTTCACTGATCATGTTTTGGCAAGTGTGATTGGATTTGGGGGGGTAGAGTGGATTTTCTTCCATGCTTATGTTAAAGGGAGTGTCGATAGCAGCTTTGCATGTGGACAAGGGCAGAAATTTGCTAGTTAGTGAGCTGTACATAAAGAAAAGCCATTTTGACTTAACTATTAGCCCTAGTAGGTTGTTAGTGTATGCAATATGTTTCGGGATTAACTACATTCATATGAGAAACAACATGTTATATATATGGTATAGCACATTCTATGGCAGCTTCCTTGCATGTAAGCGAGATATATGGCCATTGGGACAGAGTACATATGGTAGGAAATTAAAAAAATTAGACTACCAAAATAATAAAATGTAAAACTACACAAGTTTCAACTTTGGAATTCATGATTCTCGATACCGCAGCATCCCCTTTGAGGAAAGATGCACAAAGAATCATAAACCTTCCAGGCTAAGCTGGATATATCTGCCTTGCAAAAATCTGCATGTCAGCTCACTTTGGGTAAGAAACTTTTTTTGACATGAGTTAAATATTAGTTTTTACCGTCATCGGGGGATAGGTGAGTAGATCTTGTCTGGGCTGGTAAATTTTGAAGATCACTTCACACATCTTGTTTATATTACAATAGTATTTGTTAATTCGCTCAGGCTTTGTTGGTTGTGGTGCACTCATTCAATAATAACCTATTTATCATCTGTTTGTAGTGAATTTGGCAGCTAAATTTAATCAGATAGATCACAGTGGTTAGTATGTTTGTAATGGTGATAGATGGGCTTTTATCATTCCTGCTTATAGTTCTCCCTCTACCAAACCTCTCCTAACTATGAGGTTCAGTTTGTCCTACAAATGTAAACAAAACAAAAGGTAGGAGAAACTTCTGTTTGATAATTCATAGTTTTACAAGTAACTATTATGTTGACTCAGTATCTATCTATATCTGTATATTTAAATATTTTTTAAAAAGATCAGCCCAATGACTATGTTGACAAAGATTTAACAAACCAGCAGTGTGAAGTGCTCTGTAGGCTAACAGTTTTAATAGGTTTATCTTAGACAGTTCTTCAGTTGAGAAAGTGTCAGTTAATAATTTACCTATCCCAAGAGGCAGTGGAAGCAATCACACTCTGTAGCGAGGTACTCTTGGGCCTGTCGCTTTGCTGCAGCTCATCTTGACTATAGCAAAGCACCATTGGATGCGACATCAGCACTGTGTCTGCACTTTGACAAATGAAATCTTGTAATAGCTAAATAAGGCATGGGAAGTTTTGGAATGAGCAAATAGCTGATTTCTGCAGTAATGGATTACTGTAAATGTCCATCTGCTGCACATCAAAGGGAACACAAGTTAAAATTAAGTGTTGCATGTGTATTTTTTTTTATTTTTTTTTAGGAATACAGTATCTAAGAATCAGGACCAAATCATGCATTTGATGTGGGGTGATCAAGTCATGTTAGGGATGAAATAGACAATCTGACAGTAATTTCTACACTGTTCTAATTGCTGTCTATATGTTTAGGAAGTGCATGTGTTGATTTTACTGAGTCATAAGCCGCAAGGTGGAGTTAGTATTAGAGCTGGTTGGAAAGTAGAAAAGAAACATGAATATTTTCACGATCTTTTAAAAACATTGTTTGCTGTGAAATTTAAGCACCAGGTTTAGGGTGTGTGGTGTCCATACATACATAAAGATTGGAAGTGCAGGACTAGTTCCCTCTCTGCTATGCTAGTTGCTCATTGAGTGAATTTGGCCTTGTGGATTTATTTAGCCACTGCAGTGCTGAAACAAGGATGAAGAGGGAGGATGACCTTGTGATTAAAACAGTGGCTTAGTACTTAGGAGTTTGGGTCGATGGCTTTGCCCTGGACTTCCTGTATGATCGTGGCAAAGCCCTTACGGTCAGATTTTCAAAAGCACTCAGAAATGGACTTTCAAGTATTCAGCACCCACCATTGAGGCCAGCTCCTCTTCAGAGAGGTCCACTCCAATTAGGTAAGTAAATAAGGGCCAGTACCCTGTAACTGCTCTTGTGATATTGATGGTCAGATTTTTCAAAAGAGCTCAACATCTAACATACTGAGCTCTGTTGAAAATTTAGCCCCAGCTGTGGATACTAAATCTTCTGAAAATTCCAGATTTAATCTGTGTGTGTATCAATTCCCCGTCAGTGAAAATGAGGATAAAAATACTTCCTTTCTTCCATCTTTTGTCTGTCTTGTTTGTTCAGATTGTAAATCTTTCAGGGAACAGACTGTCTCTCACTTTGTTTGTACAGCACCTAGCACAATGTGGCCTGAGCTTAGTTAGGACCTCTAGGCATTACTTTTAATGTAAATTACAAATGCTGTGACTATTGGTAGCAACAATGAACATATTTTTCAGTTCCCTTATAAATGGCCAATAAAATCTTCTTGTTAAACAAAACAGAAAATACTTCTTCAGTTTCTTAGATGCACCTGACACAAGAACAAGTATCAGAATATACACTTATAATTGTAAGAGTAATTATATAGACAAAAACTTGGTGATACAAGATGCTATGGATTTGGTTCTGATCTCAGAAATGAAGCATCAGTTGCTTCAGATCTTGTGAAAATCAGCTGCTGTGCATGTATACACAAGTTCAGGAGCTAAAATTACAAGATAAGTATTCTTGCTTATATAAGATCAGAATTAAGCCTTAAATATAAAGCAAAGTGCAGTGAGCTCCTTAGGAAACTGAAAAGTCATCATCATTAAGTTTTGCGAACCTGAATTTTCTGTGGTTAAAACAAAACAAAAGTGTATGCAAAGCTAATGATAGAACAGAGGAAAGGAGATCAGAGGTGCAACATTTCTGAGCAAGGAGCAGGAATGCTGTCCTTCTGAAATTGCTGGACTTGATCTGCTAATAAAATAAATAAAAGTGAAGTCAAATTAAAATTGTGATCACCTGAAAAAGTTTTACAAAATTATATTGAAATGTAATGCTAATCAATTCTTGTGGTTTGCTTATTAATTTCAATCCAGAGATTCGTCCTATTGTGTTTTCCTCTATGGGGGAGGGATGTGGAATATAGCCTCCGTGGGATGACTTCCGAGACACAGCTATGGAAAAGTTGAAAGTTCAAAAGGCATTCCTTAAATAATAATTATTTTAAAGTGTGTGTGTATTTTCTTAAAGGCTATTCCATATTGGACAGTAAATGACTGGAGTTTTCTTTTGAGCGTTGTCCAGAAGATTGAAAGTTAGGTGTTCCTTTGTTTTTAGCTGCTTTTTATAAGGCTAGCCTTCATGTTAGGTTAAGTATACTAGGTTAATATAGTCTAACAGTCATTTACATTGAAACCTACATTCCCCATTCTTTTAAAGGTGACCTGCAAAGGAAAAAAAATCTATTTGTGCCCTTATTTTGTTGAGGTTGACTATTCTGTTAGTTTTTGTTAATGCTTACGGTATTTAACTCAAATGCCTGACAAACTGTTCAGTAAAGATGTCTTTGTGAAAGGTTCTACATCTTTACTCCTTCAGTGGAGCGCTTAGAAAGTTCCTACTACATTTCTCTAAGGAATCTTCAAGTGAAAGCAAGGAAGGCAAGTCTTGCTATTCCTTGTATTTCTTTAAAAAGCAGATTCTCTCCCCCCCCGAAGATCGCTGGTAAGATGCTAAGTCTTTGATTGCTAAGAACAGTCTCAGAGTGACAGCGTGTGATACCTGCAATAGGTTTCAAATCCTGACAAATGCTCGCCAGGCTTTCCTTTAGTTTAGACTAATAAAATACTGGAATGTTTTTTGCTTTCATGTCATACAAGATTTGATTTGCTGAGCTAAACGTAAAACTCACTGAAGTTGTCTGAGTGGTGAAGTGGCAGAGAGAGAACATAGTATTGCCTTTTAGGAGATACTTGTTCAGCTTCAGATTAGCAATTTTAGGCTTTTTGGTGAACAATGTTGGGGAGCAAGGGCAGAAGCTACTGATCTCTCTGTTCCTTTTTTTTATCGCCCATTCATGGCAATCCATCAGTTTCACTGAATGGATCTAGTTTGTTCTCATGATTGATTATTCTCATGCTGCGGATTTTACTGGTGTCCAAGGAGTTAATGCAAAGAGTGGGAAATGGGAAGAAATAGTCACATTGGTAGTAACCTGTAGCATGATTCTTGCCTGTGTATTAATTCTCTACCAATAGCTAGTAATCAACTGATTAAACCCAAAGTGCTATTTGAAATAGGTAGCGCTCACATGGCCGCTGCCCCAGTCTCAATATGGGGATGGGGGGTTTGGTTGGATTTGCAGGGGGAGAGCCAACCACTTGCATTCTGAATAGCTGGGTAGAGGAGCACTCATACAAAGCCCTGTGCCTTTCTCGTGCCTCAGTGCGTGAGGGAATGTTCCTCGGGGGAGAACGTTCTCTGCCACCCCTTGCCTAGCTGTGAGGAAGGTGAGAGCGAGCAGATTGACGTC
The DNA here is from genome assembly GCF_028017835.1 of Emys orbicularis. Lineage (NCBI taxonomy): Eukaryota > Metazoa > Chordata > Testudines > Emydidae > Emys > Emys orbicularis. The sequence goes on from NC_088688.1 coordinate 106,090,340, forward strand.
CAGGTCTCTCCTTTATATTTAAAGCTTTCCCAGACATCCAGCGGCCTTCTTGACACTACGGTTGTCCCCTCCTTTCCCCCAGTTGAGCTCAGCTGTGTTTCCAGGATGCTGTGGATCTGTTTTGGGATCAGGAAGGAACGATTTTTTAAAATTTTTGTCTGTGTCAAATTCGCAAGGTGTCTGTAGGGGGTCTTCCCCTTCCTCACAGCATCCTGGAAGCACAGTTTTTAGGCTAAAAGGGGGTGAGAAAAGCAATGTAATGTCAGGTGGTAATGTGGAAATGTTCAGTTCCTCACAGCTCCCGACTGGTGCCAGTGCAGAGGAAAGGTGGAAATAGGAGGGTTAGCGAGTTGTGGGCATACAGGGGCCAGAGTAAGGGTGAAGATCTTGCTCAGTGTGTTTTTCATCTAGACCCGACTTCCCCTCTTCTCCCCAGCACTCCCTAACCCTCTTTAATTGTGTGAATGGAGAAAACCCAAAAGCTTCAGTTTCAGGGCTATATATCAGCCCAGGCTCCTAAAGAAAACCAGTGTGGTTCAGATGTGGGTTGGGAAGAGTGGTTTGCATTGGCATAAACTTTGTGGGTGCTTTCGGGCTGGAGCACTCACAGCTGTGGGTTACAGATGCTTGCTATCCTGTATTAATGTGGCCAGTATGTGAAACCATGGCACCCACAAGACTATACATAGGTCCACGCCTGCTGAGGTTTGGGAACTACTCCCAGGTTAAAGAAGTTTGAGTTAGAATAAATCCTCTGATAATTTTGGACAGGGCATAGAACATTTGAAATGCAGGTTATAATGAATTAGAGATTCTCATATAGCAAATTGTTTGGATCTCTCTTAAAACAAACTGTATCTTGAAGATTAATCAGAAAATAATAGGCTAGATTTGCCCAATAATAATTAATGTTTTAAGACTCTAAACCTATTAATGGCTCTTATACCATTAGCACTGGGAATGTGCAAATTACATAGGGCCAATTAGAATGTGCTATAAGCATTTACATGCTCTTGCTGTCTCTTAATGTATAATTATGGTAGCACAATAGAAGACTCGGTGCAAGATGGGAAACAAATGTACAATGCCTGATTTTTTTTTTTTTTTCAGTGTGGCTGAGCTCTCACAGATCCCATTGTCTTGAATGAGAATTGTAGGTGTTCAGCACCTTTTGAAAATAAGATCAACCAATTTTTTTCCAGTGGTAGAGTTAATTGCTAATATTAAAGACACTTTTTTTCATTTCACACTTAAGTCACTTATGGTCCTTTTAAAAAATAAATATATACATTTTGGGTGAAAATAGCTGGAGAGTCAATAAGACAGAGAAATACAGAAGGATGGCTCCAGATAACAGATGCTGCGGAGGAGAAGGGTCTTGCAGGCACAATGGCTAGAGTGTGCAAAGGGGGAGAGAAAAGAAGCTGATGCCGGGTATAGGAAGCGGGAATAGAAAATAATGGAAACAAGGTTACAGCAAATTTGTGGCTGATTTTGAAAACAAGGGAGAGCCTTTTGAACTAGGTGGGGAGCACAGAGACTTGTCTGAACGTCAGGGTGATATGGCAGGCGAAAAGATACGAAATCAAAATTCAGTTTTTCCGGACCTCAGCGGGTCAACTAGTCCCTTGCTTCAGGTATGTTTTCAAATAAAATAGTAAGCTTATAAGTATTCAAAAGTTTATTGACTCTTTTTGCACTTCTGAATAGCTAATAAATTATTTAATTGTCTGATGGATACGTGGCTACCTAACTATAGGGCATGAAATATGCACTGTTCTTCTAATACACTGTTGGGAGTTCTGTTTATAAAGTATTTAGTATTGGTTTCATAATGCACTGTTGACAACAGGAGACCACGAAGCTCAAAGATCAATCTCATTTTGGCCCACAGTATTAATGCTGCTTTATGAAGCCTTGTGATAGGTCACTTAGACAACAGTCCTTAATAAAAGGACGTACTAGTGTATGATAGTGTGACTGTCTGTTAGTAAGGCAAGCTTTAAGGGCTGCCAAAGCTGCAGATGAATCTCTTTGTCCAAGTCCCTGAGGTGACTTTGTGGCTGCTGCTGGCCAGGTGATGGAACTCATCATTCCCCTGCTCTCTAGAGAAAAGTGAGACAGAGACTGCCGAGTTCCTGCTAATGCAGCTTTTGCTAATTGTCCAGAGAGCTACTAGGACACTGGGCAGCTCAGGCAGCTCTATATGAAAGAGTCTGTAATTAGGAACACATAGCAATTCTCAGTTCAGTCTCATGTTTGTAAATGATGTGCCTTTTCAGCTATCTAAAACATAAATGTTCTGTAAACAATCTAGATTTCAGCTTGGTTTAGTTAGATTTAATTGTAGCAGACTTTTAAAAAGATAGTATATTATCAAATACTTAGATCAGAAGTATTGCATGGACTTGATCTTATAGGCTGTTTGGAGGAGCCAAAGAAGTAGCATATTATAAAGGTGTGTTATTAAAGGGATATGTGTAATGAAATTAAATGCATTACGATGGTTGCCTTAAACTAAGCGTCTTCTACTGAACTTCAACAGATGACTCTGAATCCCAAGATTTTAGCATTAATACATCAGAGAAGAAAAGCAAAACTTTAGTTTATAATCATAACTAAAAAATGTAAAATACTGTTTAAAACCCCACATTATTATTACATGAAAGATGCTAGACTATGTAAGAACACACATATAATACCGCAGTAATAGAGTGCAGACTTAAATCTGTGCCAGTGCATTTGCTTTTTAAATCAAGGTACTGTATTTGAATTCCCTCTTTCAATTTGATAATTTATTATATCCACTAGTACAGTGAACCTGTGACTATTATTCTTGAATCCTGAGCTCATGTCCTAGTAGGAGAAAGAGAAGGCAAAACAGTGAGTGAAATATTTTGTTATAAAAGGTAAATGCATTTGTAATCTTTTTGTCAGTATGCATTTTGTTACTATTTGGGACTTTAAATCCATCCACTTTGGCCCTTTAAAATTCTTTAAGGTCCCATTTAAGAGATGGTCTCAGTTGCACTATTGTTTCAGCAGTGGCACCCTTACTGGACAATTAAAGAATGACAATGCTATTACTCAGGATATTAGATGGTTATTTTTCCATTAGATGTACAGGGCCTGATTAAAAGCCTTTTGGGCCTGGTCTACCCGGGGGTGGGAGGGTGGGATTGATCTAAAATACGCAACTTCAGCTACGAGAATAGCGTAGCTGAAGTAGACATATCTTAGATCGACTTAGAATCACTTACTTCGCATCCTCGTGGCACGGGATCGACGGCCGCCGCTCCCCCGTCGACTTTGCTTCTGCCTCTCGCCGAGCTGGAGTTCAGCAGTCGACGGGAGAGCAATCAGGGATCGATTTATCGTGTCTACACTACACGCGATAAATCGATCTCCGATAGATCGATCGCTACCCGTAGTGTAGACATACCCTTGGAGTCAATGAGAATCTTTCTGTTGACTTCAGTGGGTTTTGAATCAGAACCTAATCCCTTGGTTTCCAAAAGCCGTTAAAATGCGTCACACTTTGCATATAGTTACAAAGAATTAAGGAATAAAGATTCAAGAGATAATCTGTTTTATACATGTGCGGAATTTGAATATGCAAAACCAGCATTTTTGTATGCACTGAGTAATTGATCGACTAGTTACAAAATATATGTGCACAGTTGCTTATTGACAAATACGTGAGCGTGTGGGTTTTGCATACACCAAAGGGTGTACACATGAAAAGAAGGCCAGATGAAAATTTCTCACATGCTCAAATGACTGACCTGTACGGGCTATCTGCAAAATGCAACAAAATGTATGTATATAAGGGCTCTGCACCAAATTTTGGCTTGGCAGGTAAAATGCCATTCCGGGGAGGCAGGAGGGAGAGGACAGATTTTATATTTCTGTATGCCATCCATGTTTGTTTGGTTAGTATTAGTCATAATCCATGTTCTTCTTCGAGTGCTTGCTCATATCGACTCCATTCTAGGTGTGTGTGCGCCCACATGCACAGCTGTCGGAGATTTTTGCCTTATCGGTATATTAGGCACTGCCAGCCCTATGCCCTTTTGCTTCCTTCTTACCGCCTGTGATGGTTGGTCAGAGTGCCTTGTCTTGTATTGCAAGAGCGTTAGCGATTCTTAACAGCCCATTGTTACCTCCTTTATATAGTTCTTATGTACTTAATTAGCCATTAGAGCAGTGGTTCTCAACCTGTTTATCATTGTGGGCTGTGGGCTGCAGGTTGAGAACCACAGCACCCCCCACCCTAAAACCACCCACAGTCCCCTATGCCCAGCACCCCTGCCCAGATTGGGGCCAAGAGTGTACCCCAAATCTTGCCATGGGGGACCAGGCTGTTGTACCCCAAATCTTGCCGGGCAGCAGCCGGGCCCCGTCCCCCAACACCGGGCTGGCAGCTAGGACCCGAGAAGACGGGCCAAGAGCGGAGCACCACCTAAAACCTGGGGCAAACCCCTAGTTCTCAGAGCCCCACCCCCCAACCCTACCCACAGACCCACTGTCCGGCCCCACTGTGGCACTCACCAGCCCCCTGCTGGCAGGAGCGCTGGTGTAAGCTGCAAGATGCTCTCTCCCCCTTAGCCAGCCTTGCCCCCTGCCAGACCAGAGCAGCAAATTTTGATTATATTTTTTTGCACACAGCTGGGCTGCAGCGATGTGCTAATTGGGCCACACGTTGAGAACTGCTGCATTAGATTAAGTGTTAGTTGTTAGTTTAGTAGAGTCTTCATACTCCTCAGCAGGCTAGGAGACAGTTCCATCCTCCGCTGCCTCCACCTCCTCTGCCCGGGTCCTGGGGGCCTCCCTGGCAGAGCACCTATAGAAAAAAGACTGAGACAAGGAGTTTAAATGCTGCCGCCTCTCATCCTCCTGTTCGCCTACTCAGCTCAGCCCCTCGAGACACCAGTGAAGCCAGAGACAGGCATTTTGAGATTGCCTTGAGGACGGTGCCCCAGTCACATCCCAGGATCCACCTTCCTATTCTTTCCTCAACTGCCTGCGCCCCTTCCGGTCAGCCTGGTCACAGCTAACTCAGACCGTTGGGTGCTCGACATAATCTCTTTGGGCTACACCCTACAGTGCTGGTCCAAGATATCTCCAGGGCCGCCACCTGGTTGTCCATCCACATGTTTACGTCTCATTATGAGCTCACCCAGCAGGCCTGAGATTATGCTGGTTTTGGTAGAGCAGCACAACGCACGCCCGTGGACTCCAAGCCCACCTCCAGGAATACTGCTTGTGAGTAGGGTGACCAGACAACAAGTGTGAAAAATCAGGACGGGGGTGGGGGGTAATAGGAGCCTATATAAGAAAAAGCCCCAAATATCGGGACTGTCCCAATAAAATCGGGACATCTGGTCACCCTACTTGTGAGTCACCCAGAATGGAATCGACATGAGCAAGCACTCGAAGAAGAAAAAGCAGTTACCCACCTTTCATAACTGTTGTTCTTCGAGGTGTGTGGCTCATGTCCATTCCATTACCTGCTTTCCTACTCCTCTGTCGGAGTTGCCGGCAAGAAGGAACTGAGAGGGCATAGGGCCAGAATTGCCTAATATACTGACGCATGAGAGCTAAAATCTCTGACTGTGCACATGGGCACTCACACACCTAGAATTGAATGGACATAAGCAACATATCTTGAAGAACAACAGTTATGAAAGGTAGGCAACCATTTTTTAGTCTGTTAGGCCATTTTATATCGGAGGTGATTATTTAGCAAAGTGTGAGGTGCAATTAAATTCTCAATTTAGCTGAATTAACTGCTGTTGCTTAGCATCAGATTGTGTGTTTATAAGGATGTTATTAGGCTATCTGTGCTTCGGAAATCTCTTTGCCCTCCTTACCTCATAAGAATTGTCATATGTGGGTGAGTCCCATGCAGACATGGAAAGATCTGCCTAGTTTTGGCCATCTGACCTGTGTATTGCTGCAATGTCGGACTTGCAACTTAAGATACCTCATCTTATGCTACAGAGTTGCTCAAGACATAGAGGATGTGTTTCCCTCTTAAAATAGAGTTTAGTTTCAGGTGACGTTACCTTCCGTTAGTGTTTTAGAACAACTATTACTATGGGTTGAGAGATGCTATCACTGTACTCTGTAGTATTAAGCTTGCATAATATCCCTCAAATCTGAAACATCAACATTTCACACCGTGATTCTATCGAATATGTCAGGAATAAGGAAATGTGTTAAGGTGATGGCTGTGGATGTTATGCACTCCCCCAACCTGCTTTTATAGTTCTGGTGATTATTTATAGATTTGATCATTGTTTTGTTTTGTGATTTGTTACAAGACATTGGATGAGTGACCAATATCCCAGTGTACTTTGCATGCTGAGATTTCACTAATCATGTTGGGATTGGTATCCGTGTGTAGCAGGTCACATTTTTTACGTTCATGCTACTGTTCTGTGACAACGGTCCTTTTGGATATCCATATTCTTGAGGCTGTGCTGGTGATTCCAGTAGTTATAATGGGCAAGCATCCAGTAAGTGTGATGGGAAGGCCTGCCAGGAACTGGAGCTTTCTTAACAAGAGAGTGTTACTATAGACCAGTAACTGCATGTTAAATTATTAGACAGATGTCCATGTTGCATAATGCACTACCGGGAAATGATCAGATATATCCCATAACCCCCACTGGGATAAGAACCTGAATAAGACAGGTTACCAAACATTGGTAATGATTAGTTTTTGGAAATACCACCTGTAATTAAAATATAAATACAATATTGATTTTGAAGAGTATGATTTGGGGTGGAAGTTCTGCTGCTCGTAGGTTGTCCAGTGATCTGCCAAAATTTTTGAACTGAGCACTCTTTTTAAATCCAAAAGGTACAACATTTGCTTGTGCCCCCACTGCACATCTGCTCCTATTGGAATTAATGAGAGTTAGACTTACACATCAAAGGGAAAAATAGACTCCTAAATGCACAGTACTGTAGCTGAGGAGGAGAAGGAGGATTCAGCAGGGGAATTTGGAACACAGGTTTAAAAAGTATGCAGTCTCATTGTTGGAAGATGACATCATAAACTGGTTCTGTGCATTCCTGGTTTTGGTTACGAGTCAGAAGTTTCTTATGTATTCAATCTTATGGAAAATGTTTTACAAAGTAAGAGTGGCAGGTTTCACAGAAAGCGTGCTGCTGCTGCCAGTATTTTTTTTCTGTAGAATATGGAAATTTGGGTGGATTATCTGTTCTGAGCAGGTTTCCTTTATTAATTCTTCCCTTTCCCCCCCACTTAAGACATCTGTTAACATTTCAGTGTCTAACGGAGGTTGCAGAGCAAGTCTCTTACTTTGTTCTCGGGGAAAAGAATTACATTTCCTCAATTGAATCGCCGCCTCTAAGAGTGGGAACAACATGTTGGTTTTGCATAATTTTCAAGTATTAAGTTAGAACCCTCCCCAGTAGGACACAAGTTCACGACTTCACTTTTATCCTTGAGTAATGTACAAGCATGATTGGTTACAGACTCCGTGCATACATTATTTTAGTGAGTGAAAGCAGGAGAATTTATCTCATGTTGGGAAATGTATCCATTTTATTGGAGCAACGTCAGATATTCAGTTATAAAATTTCTATAAAACAACTTAATCATATAAGCTGGGTTGTTTCAACACAAGGAAGGGCTGATTGTCATGCGATGTGGAGGACCATTTTCATTATTTTGGCAAGAACAGGGACAGTTTTGTCCTGACAAGCCATTAGATGAATACCAGAGTGTGTCACATGAAAAACTACTGATCTTTAACCCAGCTATCTACTTAACCAAGCTGTGAAAATGAATAGTGAATAAGAGAAGAGCAAAGGCCAGTTTACTGTCATTATAGATTACAGAATCTGTTAACAGCTTCAGCAAACTGAACTCTGGGAATTACAGGTACTATACAGTAAGTCAATCTAACAAACTATGTATTCTGGTTATGAGATCACATTTTAGAACGTATGTATCTTTGCCATTGAAACCAGCTATATTTACATCAAAATTATATTCTCTTATATGCTTGAATATTGTATCAAACCTTAGGACCAAAGTCACAATTGAGGAATGCTCATTTTAAATAATTGATTAACAATTATTATAAAATAATTAGATCACCAGTATAAATGAATTAATTTGTGCCCACTGCTGTCTTTTTTTTCCCCAGGAGTGATCTATGGGACACTGTTGCATGTATAGTTAATATAAACATTTATAGTGAACTCCTAGATGTTAGGAAAACAAATACTGTAAAGATCAGTAACATTTTTAAAATGATCAGTTTTGGGAATTAATACTTACAGGAAAACAGCATTCTTTCTTTCCCTCATAGTAGAATTGCATTGTCTCCCTACAGTCTTGTTAGCGCATACTAACTGAAATGCAAATGCTTTCCAACTAATTGGGCCTCATTGAATGTACATATACAGTACATAGTTATATCTATGCAGATTTTATTTATTTATTTAGTTTGCAAAACTCCTCTGTAATTATTTTCTTGATTAATATCTAAAGCATAGACTTGGAACAAAATAATCCTCTTTAAAGACTTTACATATTATTGAACATTAAAAGGTTAGTAAATGTTGCATGTTTAACAGCTTGCTTAATAACAATACAATATAATTGGAGCAAAGAGAAGAAAACAATATATTTTTTTAAATTTCTAATGATTTGAGTCAATTTTTATTAATCCTTTGACTGAACTAATTAATACTTAAATGTTCATAACATTGGAATTTGGAACAAGTAAGAGATGTTAACACTATTCACTGTCTTCTGTGCTTAGGATTACGTACAAGCACTACCTAGTTATCCTGTTTTTTTTTTATGTAATATGTGGCAAGTGTATTATCTTTTCTTGCCAAAGGTGGTAGCATTGGGTACCTTTTTAGGAGAAGGAAGTAATAGACAATTTTATATTAAAAATAAAATCCACAAAAACTACTTAATGTTGTAAAAGTCATCTGTAATATTCAGTGGTTGAAAAATTGCTTGTACTTCACATGTAGATTGCAAGCCTCCTTAAATGTTTGGGCTACACAGGTAAATGACCAAAATAACCACTGGTTATTGACTTTCACTAGTATTCAAGTTACAGTCCATTGGCCACATCTCTTATTCAGCATTAGTCCATTCACATAAACAGAAAAATGCAATGTGATTTCCAGTTCCTTTTATCTTGCAATACAAAGTAGTATGGGTTAACAGTGAAATCTGTGAATTTTATATGGATAATTAGAAAGGTATGGCGGAAGTGAAGATTATTTCTTGAACTCTTCTTAAGGATTTTGTCTTAAATATTTTCAGAGCAAATATCTTGTTTGCGGCTGTAGAATGAGGTAGCCAAAGGGAGTTTTGGGGGGGAGTGGGGGATAATGATCAACTCCAGTGTTTGCCAAACTTGAGTACTAACAAGTATCACGTGTGCTCTTTGAGATGATCCCGAGAATATTTCTGCCAGTAGAGGAATTATGACACTGGGGAGGGGAATGATAGATTTCAGAGGGGGAATGTTGAGTTCTAAGCTTAGATTTTGACTTAGGCCAGGTCTACACTAACCCCCCCACTTCGGACTAAGGTACGCAAATTCAGCTACGTTAATAACGTAGCTGAATTCGAAGTACCTTAGTCCAAAGTTACCGCGGTCCAGACGCGGCAGGAAGGCTCCCCCGTCGATGCTGCGTACTCCGCTCGCTGAGCTGGAGTACCAGCGTCGAAGGCGAGCACTTCCGGGATCGATCCGGGGCACTTCCGGGATCGATCCGGGATCGATTTATCGCGTCTTAACCAGACGCGATAAATCGAACTCAGAAAACCGATTGCTTACATCCGGACCCGGATGTAAGTGAAGACGTACCCTAATGTTTTGTAAATCTCATGTCAGTTTCAAATACAAATAGTTCTAGACTTAGAAAAGATGTAGAAGAGACTAAGGGTATGTCTACACTACCTGCTGGATTGGCGGGCAGCGATCGATCGAGCGGGGGTCAATTTGTCGTGTCTAGTCTAGACATGATAAATCAACCCCCGAGCGCTCTTCTGTCGACTCCTGTACTCCACCACCGCGAGAGGCGCAGGCAGAGTCGACGCGGGAGTGGCAGCAGTTGACTCACCGCAGTGAAGACACCGTGGTGAGTAGGTCTAAGTACATCGACTTCAGCGACAAGAACAGGAGTACTTGTGGCACCTTAGAGACTAACAAATTTATTTGAGCATAAGCTTTCGTGGGCTAAAACCCACTTCAGCTACGTTATTCATGTAGCTGAAGTTGCGTAACTTAGATCGATTTCCCCCCCCTCTCCTCCTCAGTGTAGACCAGGCCTTAGTCTATTACTCTAGGAAGTGTACTTCCATCTTAGTTTCCATGCAGAGGTTCCTGTTATCCCCTTGGTGACTAGTTCTTTGTCTATCCCTTTTCAGATGCATCAGGTATTTGTTTTTTTAATTTTATATGTTGGCATTAATGCCATTGAAACAAGGTGCCTTTTAGAAAAGATAGATCTAAGGATGACTTGAGCTGTTTTTAGTCTATAAATTTTGTTTTCTTCCTGTCACATTTATTATCTTAGCAAAAATAAGATTTAAAAAAAAAAAAAGTTTTATGCTGTGATGTAGCAGCGACATACATCACAAATAGGTAATGGTCCTCCTTTGATACCATGATCTGAAGCTGTTCTCAATTCACCTACAGTAGGTAGCATTTTGGCCAAGACAACTGCCTAGGAAGACGAGATTTGGATGTATTAGCTAGTCAGCCTAATAACCCTGTACAGACTGTATTGATTTTCCAGGAGAGAGTTTATGAACTAAATAAACTTGGAGTTGGTGTCTTAATAAACTGCTTCTCTCAGTCTGTCACATTTAGTTACAGAGCTCTGCAGTTTAGGGGGAAAAAGGCTAATTCTGTTACAGATTGTTCACAGCAGGGTCTCCAAATTAGCCCTTTGTTTTGTAATGCCACCTTGCTTGGGCTCGCTTTGAGCACATTTCTCAGTTTTACCCTAATGAGTTGCAACACTGATAATGTGGCTGATGATCTTTCATTGATTTCACTATCACTTGCTTGTCTGGTAATTGATCCGTTGCTGAGCCTCTAGTTAATTATATCGGCTTTGACATGGCCCAGTCCACCGGGAATTTCAAGTCTTGCAGAATAACAGTTTTAATAAAAGAGTCTATTACTGCAGGTGCTTGCTGCTGCATGCCAGTTGATTTTGTGTGTGTGCATGTGTGTGTGTGCGTGCGCGCCCATGCTCCCCCCCCTTTCCCCCATGGAGAGGACTGCAGGACAGGAAAAAAGAAGGGGGGGGGGGAGAGAGCACAAGAGATGCAGAGAGAAGAGAGGAGGAAGCTTGCTATTGACGGTGTCCTTAAGCCTCCCACAAATAACAGCCATTAGTGGGAAGGTCAGGAGCTGAGCAGGCAGCTTGACTGAGGCACTGAGTGCCACTTCAGAAATCAAGAGGCTAGCAAATTTTAGAGGGAGTTTAAGTGGGTAATAGCTAAGTGTAAAGGTACAGCCACTGTTGGCACAATTGACCCATAGGATCTCCCCACCCCCAACAAGAATATTTTTATTGACCACAGGTGGACGTAATATATTTTAAGACAACAGTTCTTTGGGTTCTTGTTTATTTTTTCTCAGATATTGAATTTGCTGCTTTCGAGACTTTTTTTTTTTTTTTTTTAATACTTAATGGTGGTGAACTGGAGAGAAGTTTAACAGAAAAGCTTTCAGGAGATGTAGGATCTAAAGGGAAAGGCACATTTGTGTCAACATAGTGTACATTTTCTCATCTTTTCTCATTGCACGCTAATGACACAGAGCTGCCACTGAAGCTCTCTTCTGTTTCTTTTGTTGTTTCAGAGAGTAAGGTTTATTGTTATTCTCGAGTTAAGGAAAAGGGGAGAGAGTGGTACATTTGTCCTCCTAAATTTGTAGATTTTATTAGAAGATGAATGTTCCTTACATTTTAAGTTTAGAAAGGATAGCTTTTTTTACCCTTACTGCTTTTATGAGATGGCATGAATTTTATTTTACATTTTTGAAGTTATAGTGTTTATGTAGTTCACGTAGTTGTGATTTTTTTCTCCCCCTTCACACAGAAGGTAAAGAAGGTAACAGTTTAGCAAATAAGATTGGCTTTATTTTAAAGCCATGTTAATTAAAAATCTGCTAGGTATCAGGATTGTTTTTCTTTATGTATAAAAATGTTACCTGAGAAAGTGCAGGGGAAAGATATTGAAAGAAAAATGTCATTCTCTTTGCATTACTTTTTGACTGGGTGGGACTGGCTTTTTTTTCCTGCTTCATCTCTTTCTTCTTTATAGTTTGAAGGTACATTGTGTATGGTTAATCCAGGAACTTTAAAAAAAATTATCTGCTTTTCATCATTGGGGGGTGGGGGGAGAGAATGAAGTAGACACTTCCTTTCTACATCCCCCTTCTTCTCCGAAGATGCTACTTGAGACAGTTAAGTGATTAACAAGGGAAACAGGGATGTGAGAGATGAAATGTGCATGTGATTTTTTTGGTTTAATTTCAAAAGGAGTTGGATCGTGTCTCTTTTTCCCCTCTTTGGTAAGAGTTTTATTTGGGACGGGAAGGGACTATTCCACGGTAGTTGGCTGCCTGACATCTAATATTTAGAAAATAACCAGGCCAACTCTCACATTTTTCTTGTAAGTGAATATTGACTATATTTAAGAGTAATCGCTTTTAAAAAAAAAAAGGTTACAGATTCTGTGTGGTAGGTAAGTGTCAGATATTACATGTTGTACTTGACAGCATTGTTGAAGAAAAACAGAACAAGACAGGGAAAGGGACACAGCCTTTTTTTCCTCCCAGTTCACTGTGATCACTCTGATCAGTGTGCTAGTTAGTGTGTGTGTGCGTGCGTGTGTGTGTGTATCTGTAGACTGACTGAGAGGGGTTAGTGCAGGATGTCATTTGGTGCCTGACAGTGGAGCAGTGCAGTTGACTCTTTGCTCTGCTATCCAATGACATCCAGTGGCTGAGAGTTTGAAGCTGATGGTTGGGTCTCCTTAGTGCTGCATGCACACCTGACAGGCAGCTGTTAAACTGAGCGAAGGCAAGCCTGGGGAGTCACAATCTATGCATAAATGATAGGGGTATCTTGGCAGAAGGTGCGAAAGAAGCTCTGACCCCTTCCCCTGAACCCCCTGTTTCCAAATGAAATGCACAGTGCAGCTAGCTTCTTAACTACACTACACTCTTGCTACTGGCTGCCAAGAGGCTCAAAAAATCCACCTTCACTTTTCAGTCAGAAGAGGCAGAAGTGGATGTGAGAGACAGAGAGACACAGAGACACAGAGAGCGAAAGAGGGCAAGAGACTTGACTTTAAGAGACTCCTGCACTGACAACTCCATGCAGTTCGGAACAAGAACGGCAACGACCGAATCTGGTTTCATGGGGACATGGCAGAACGCTGACACTAACCTCTTATTCAGAATGTCCCAACAGGTATGTGGTTTTTTTTCATTTATATTAAAACATGGTATTTAGTGCTCTTTCTCTTTTCTTTTCTTTCCACATTTTATTTTTTTAAAATTTATCACTACATAGTTAGCCTCTGAACTGTCATAACTATGTCATTGGAATGTGCATCGTTACTTCATTGCTTCCCTAAGGTCTCCTTTTTTAAAAGATTTAAAAAATAATGCTTGAAGTAAAAGCAAGGCATTTGTTTTAAAGTTTCCAAACAGAGCTTTGCTTATGGTAAGACTGGTTTCTTTCTTTGTTTGCCTTGGTTTTGTTTCATCCCCCCCCCCCCCCCGCTTCCCTATAAATAAAAGTATCTGCTGTCCCAGCAAAAGTCCTTTCATTCTTCCAGAGTACGTAAGCCCCAAAATCAAACTGATACTAAATTTAGGGGGCCCCTCAGAGCAGCTTAATTGACTTCATGTGGCAGAAAACAGCTTTATTCAGACCTAAGGAGTGGAGAGCAGTTGTGCTGGAATTGCTGCCAGCACAGCGCTGAGGGTCGTTAGAGGAGACAGTTTCAGTTGTCGGGTCTCTCTCTCACTCTCTCACACACACACACTGTTTCTGCGGAGCTGTGCCTTGGCGTCCTCCCCAGAGTTGCTCCTTCACCGGGGGCCGCGTTTAAGGCAGCTTGGTATGCTGGTTCTGACGGGAAAGCTAAAATGTTACTGCAAGGCCAGTAATAACTGATAATTAATCACAGGAGCCAGCGTTTCTGTACCATGCACTTGGTGATACGCGCCCTGCGTGCTGTAGCTCCTCTTGCACAATTACTTGGCTCTTCTGGGTAAAAAAAGGAAAAAAGAGAAACTTTCATCTTGGACTCTGCTCAAGCAGGGGAGGGAAGTTCAAACTGAAGCTTTTTAACAGGGTGCCTCCCTTTCCAGAGATGATTTGACTTTTTAAAAAGTAGTTTCCAGTTATGGTCCCACACTGAGTAATAGTAACTAAAGTACTTCCTTATCCAAAAGAGGAGTTATTAAATGATGTGTGCTTTTTAGTTAGACTTTTATAATACAGGAAATGAGATGAATGAACTCCTATTTACCTAAAAAGCATTGTATTGTACAAAAAGGGAGAAGGTAGTGTCATTAGTTTTTTTTTGTATAGCTTATAGTAAGAAAATAATCATGAATATCAGTCATAAAAGAACGTTTTTGAAAAAAACAAAACCTGACAGTGGAAATAGTAATCTATAGCAGTTGTCTAGGGAAGAATTTAAGCAACATAGCTTAGGCAGGATGAATGTATTTGAGTAAGGTATATTTTGATATATCCTGTAGAGGGACCCTGATTACTGCTGATACAGTAAGCTGGTATAGAAATGTAATCAACATAAGATGAATAAGCAGCTCTTTGTGTCCGATGTCCCATTCTTGAAAGTAAAAAGTTCATCTCCTAGTGGAGATGCACATTTCATATGTACTGTGTGCCACTAAGCATATGACTGCTGCCGCACATGTTATATGGGGTATATACATATATACTTGATGTATCACACATTTAGTTTTTATTGATATTCAGCAATAGAATGTAAAGCAGTTATATAACTTGTGTTGTATTTTTTGTTCAGTAGTGAGGTTAAATGTTTGGGGTTGTAGGCTAGGTTCTTTCCCCTTCAGCTACGAAAGAGTTAACATAACTGGATCCAGATAACGATCAATTGATAAATAGCTATTGAACCACATAGATAGTGTTAGATTGCATGTTTCATATTAGACCTATTCCAAACAGATTTAGATCTACGTAGTCTCAGGAGTGGTAGAAAATATTCAACACGAACAACAGAAGAAAACAAAACTAAATGAAGGACAGTATAGAAGATGCAAAGAATTTGAGACAACTAGTTGATAGGCAAGGCAAAACTGGCACATAAACGAGGCTGTTACATTTTTGATAATGTATTAATTATGCTAATACTTGAGAATGTTAAATGCCTTCTGTGCATTGCTGGACATACGTATGGTCCTGTTTATATTCTTCATGGAGTGGAGGGGGAAGAAATGTAGCGTATGACTAAATGCATGGCAGATGCTGCATCAATGTGAATCCTTCCACTGGAATACACACAGTAGCATTGTAAAGGTGGTAATGTTGAACAGATTTATTTTAAAAAGTCTTTACTTCACTTGTGTGTTCAAGCATTGTATTCATAATTTTGTTATAAGATGTTTTTGTTGTTTGTTATCATGAACTAAAACACATTCAGTTCACACACATTTTTCACCAAGCTTTTGGGAAGGGGTGAGTTATTAGTAATGCATTAATCCCCCTCTTTAAGGATAACATTTTATCATCTTTCTGATTCGTTAAAGTTGTTGGATCAGCTTGTGCAGACTGTGAGCACAAACTCTGTCAAGTGCAGCTGCAAATGTGTGTCAGTGTCGATGTTCTTTTCTCTTTTAACACTAAAATCTTGAGTATCACATCTATCTGTTTTTCATCCATTATGAAATTACTTAATTTTTAGCATCCATCTTTTGAAAATATAGGTATTTCACCTTTCATGCCTAGGCTTTGAGATAAATTTTTGTTCGCAGTACAAATTATATTTCGTTATGAGATGCACTTCACTCGCAAGAGAAAGTTTACCATAGGTTTGAATGAAATGTTTAGTGAAAGTTTTGCAGATATACGTAGTAAAAGTAGAGGTGGTATTATATGTTCTAAATAAAATACTGTGCTTTCTGCACATTTTTTTAACCTCTTCTCTCCCCAGCCCCCCAAACGCCCACCTTTGTAAGTCGGTCTCTAGCAGGTTCTAGTACAAAAACTAGAGCAGGACAACAAAAGCGATTTTTAAAAATATACATGCAGTATTCCTGGGAAAGCTACATATTTGCATGCTCCAAGAATACAGAACTTTTTCTTAACAGCTACAGCAAAACCTTGTAGTAGGACACTACGAGGAAGTGTATTGTGAAAATGTCCGAGTGTTTAGATTTGATCATACAGATTTAGGTATCAGTAGGTATAGGAGTCCTTGTGTTTGCATTCCTCCTTTGATGAACGAGTTTGATTCTGTTTATGTGACAATCTGCTCTGGCACAGGAAAATCAGACATCACATTCCAGAGCAAACTTAGATTTTGTTGGGGTGGGCAAGATTGGGAAACACAACTTCTAAATTACCTACTAGAATTTTAAAACGTGGCCATTTGACTGACTTGTTCTGCCTATGCATCTTTTTTTCAATATAACAATATGGTTCTCTTAAAAGGATCATTCCGTTCTGTGTACAGAAGAATAGCTGATAACCTCAAAGGGCATAAATCTTAACTTTTAAAAAGTTCTTCTTTGGGTCACTTTGATCAGTGACAGGTCGAGAATGGCCAGAAACCCTTGGTTTCCCTTCCCTGCTCATCTGGTTGAGTCCAGGGCACACACTGCCCATTTTAGTCTGGCAAGAGGTTGTTAACAACAGAAAAGGAGGCCTGGTTTTGATTGATTAAAAAAAGAGCAGGCTTTTCTGATTTTCTGCTTTCATAAATGTTTTGTGCATTTGTCAGAATAAGAAATGTCATTTTTCTTCATCCAGTTACCTTAAGGGCTGTAATGTTCTAAAATACTTTTAAGTCATTTCTGAAATGAGACCATAAGAGAAATGGCTGTAACCCACAGTGACACAAAATGCCAGAGACATTTACCTTTGTATTAAAAAGGAAGAATGTTTAACCTGTTTCATATAAAAGGAAGAAACCTTTTCCTGAAGTTTTCCCCCCCCAAGAGTGAAAAGGAGTATATTATTGTTATAAATGGGTCTGTGCATCGTTATATAGTAATTTAGGATTCATTCAATGATGTAACAAAATTAACAACATAATTTCATTGTGTAACTGTATCTTATTAAGGAGCAACTGTCTGACATTCTCTTACAGTTGCTTTATTTAACTTCATGCAAATATTATTAGTAGTGACATTTTTCTATTGTACATTAGATTCTCTCATTAGCATGATGTGTTAGTTATCACCAGAGAAATCACTTCAGATAGGTGAGGAGCAGACCAAGAAAACTAAACATTAAATCAATGACTTTTATTAATATAGAAGCATCTATTAAACCAAGATATGATAAAGTAGGTTTTTTTTCTTGCATAAAATCTTGCTTTTCCAATGAAAGTGCTAAATAATACTTATTATTGAAATACACATTAATATTATAGTGAAATTGTCTCCAATATGCAGTGCCTATTGTGAGTTGTACTAGTGCTCTGCAATCTGACAGTTTCTCAAATTAATGTAGACATAGACACACAAACTGTTTTATTGAATTGGTATTTAAAAAGAAAAATGTGCCTATGTATGAAGGTAATCTGCTATTTGAATACTTCTGATTTGCTGGTTAAAAGGGATGTATGCAATTTTATCACATATAAAATGCTTGACTATTTTACTTTAACCCCCAAGGATTTTTTTTTAATCTACGTATATATACAGAGATTATTAACTTGATATGACCACACACTATAAATTGCATACGTAGATTTACTATTAACACTTTTTGGGGAGATCAACGCTTGCTAGCACAATTGGCTGTTAACTATACTACGCTGGCTGATAAGTGACAAAAACTATTGCTCACAATAGTTATTTGGTGTATTTTTTTTTAACCATTTTAAAGATCAGTTTACCACAATAGTTTCTTCTGTTTATGAATAAGTATCTCTGTGCTGATATGAATTGCATGTAGTTTTAGTTTGTTGCATTAAAAGATCTCTCAGGTTACATTACCTTTTTCAGATATTTGTTTTAATTTTGTAATTTTTTAACAATAAATTATAGTTCATCATTCTAGCATTTCATATTATATTAACAAATAAATGATGATGATGTCCTCAGGAGTTTTTATATACTCAAGAATAGAAACACTAGAAGATACAGTGCGTGATATAAGCTGAACTTGTGTGTACCATACACCATCATATGCATGCATGTAGGTAGGTAAACAGATACATGAATGGTACACAGTTTAAAACAACAACAACAACAGTGAGCTCTTTCTATTCTTGCTTTCATTATTTGCAGGCTAACTTACCTGTAGTTGAATAACTGTGGTATATTTTTCTAGATATATTTTTTGCAAATGTGTGTGTTTTAGATGTTTTATTTGATTATATTGATTAGCTTGGAATACCATTCATCATATATTTGTTTAACCTTGTAGAATTTTTGTATACACACAACTATACAAAACCGACATAATACATATTTGGAAGCCTATATGCTGTATGTATTGTGCATTACATATTTGTATATAATGTTTTCAAATTTATACTGTGGGTGTACTTTAGCAGTTACTTATTCATGCATAGATTTATGGGGTTTTGATTAATATAGTGACAGGACAGATTTGGGATATTACAGCAGCAGAGTCTCCTACTCCTGTGTCAGGGTTAAGAGCCAAGGCAAATCTTCCCTAACTAATTAGATGCTGACTAAAGCATCTCCAAGAAGTTGGGGCAAAAGTGAATGGGTCACAGCTGAGACAAGATTGCAAGGACTGTAGTGATAGTGAAAGCATTCACGTTTGCCAGGTCATTGTGACACAGTGTGCTGATTGCAAAGGAACACTCTGTACACTGATAGAGAACTGCCGTCATAAACTACAATCAGAAACAAAAGCTTTGGAGTTTTACTCTCTCACTAGAAATACTCAGCATGTATGCTATGTGTCACTTTCTTTTTGCAGTTGTTTTCTCACACAATAGTGTTTGTTGCTTTTGTAGAAGGGTTTTTCTTGTAGTCTAATGGCTCTTAGAAAAAATTCCAAACTTGGGGCTCCAACTATAGCCAAGAGGTGGTAAATCACATGGCCCCAAGAAAAAGAAGGATGAAACAGACAGGTGGAGAGAGGCAGAATTCCATTGTTATTTTCCCTTGATCTTTCTCCTTAGAAAGAGAATCACTATAGCGAAGTTATGGTACAATTCAGAAAGCTGTCATTCCAAAATCCAACATATATGTTGAAAGCTTTTTTTTTTTTTAACCCTAGTACATTAATGGTTGAGGTTTTTTTAAGAAGCTTTATTAAATAAGGAGCTTTATTCAGTTTTTGTTTACAGTTTTTCTAAGAGGCAGGATGGGATCCTTAGCTGCACAGCATTCTTCCCAAATAACATCCAAAATAATAGTCATGCCCCAGTCTGTGGGCAGGCATCTACTGCATTATTTCTGTTCAATATCCGTTCATATACTGCGCTCACCACCGTGATATCTGATTGCCTCTTTTCCCCTGTTGACATATTTGAAGATTGTTTGTTTTCTATATGATTTCACTTTTTTGACAGTAAAGGAAATGGTACAAGTTGTAGTGGATGTCACATAACATTCTGCCACAGAGAGGCAGTCTCCATCAGTGGGTGGGGCACCTAGGAACTGCTTGATTCATGTTGTTGCTTTGTTGCCAGCAACATACTGTTGATGCCATTCTCATTCTGTTGAAAAGCTGCTGCCTTCCCATCCTCTACCACTGTTGTCTATCCATATACTTGTGGAAAGGGAGAAAAGGATGTCACCTGTGACTTCTAGGGCACTGGAGTTGTGAAGGGGAAATGATCTGATTGTTGACAAGATTCTGTGTTCATAAAAGAATGCAGAGGACAGTAAGGTTTTCTTGTCAAATGAATAATGCTAATTTAGGGAAGGCTAGATGGGAAGTGAGGAAATGCACATAGTAACTGTCATTAAAAGTGAAATTTACCATCATCAACCACAGGTAAATTTAGTGTGGCATTTGAGGTGTTTCTTATTTAAATATGGTGAATGCCACAAATACCTCAGTAAAGGCAAATGCTGTGATGTGTCTATCTACTCATTTATAATGTGCCCCTTATAGTAGAATTTGAGTGGTGTGGTAAATGTCTCTGGATTTTAATGATGACCACTGTGTCTGATGTTGGGGGGAAAAAAGCTACGATCCCCCTCCTTCTACCCGCAATAATTTTGACCAGCTTAGTTTAACCTAAGACAATATGCTGAGAAAGTTATTTATTAATTTAAAATTGTTTTAACCACAGACCAACAACTTTCTCTCAAAGTTTCAGAGAACAGAGTGAATTAATTGATTCTGAATATGTGTATTTCCTTTCTTAACTTTCTAGCATATTTCCTAAAGAGCACACCACCTTTGGAATGGAACACTTCTGACTTCATATAATTTAAATGAGAATGACGTATGGATGATAAATCCAACATCTGAACAGTACTAATAAGAGTAAAACGCTATCTAAAGGGCTATATCCTCACCCTCATTCAAACCTGTACTTACCATTGATGTCAGCGTAAGTCCCCATTATGCATCAAGGGCAGTGTATAGTTTAATAATAGAATCACCAGTGCCAGCAGTTTAGTTTTCTGAGTGGGAGTTGTGACTAGGGGTCCAATCCTGTAAACCTTCTGTGTGTTGAAACTTGCCTGAAGTTAATCTGGATGGCTCACAAAGTAGGGCCCTTCTGATGTAGGAAAAGAAAATCATCCCTTTGTTCCTAGCGTTTGTATATTTTAATCTTGTCTTGTGTTCAGATACAGACACCAAACAAACAAACAAAAACCTTAGAAAGGTAGATGTGCAATGCTTTCTGAACGAAATCTGAAACCAGGTGAGTATCTCCTAGCTCTCGTTTTGTTACAATCCTAACCTTCTGCTAGGTTCACTGTTAAAGAACCTAGTCAGGTCTGAGTCTTTGAGGGAACCTGGGCCTATATATGATTTTGTATATAAACCATGGGGAGATCAGTATTACACGATATCTACTAGAAACCAGACAAAACTTGGTTGGGTCCATTCAGTTTCCCTTTGAAGATTTGAATTTGAACCAGAAACCCTCAAAATTAGACTTTGGAATGGGCGATATCATGAAAGGTGATAACATAAAATTGGAGGGGGAAAGCTAGTAGGAACTCCTGCCGACTGAAATCGCCACTTTTTGCATAGCTCTAATAGTGACCCCCACCCAGAAAGCTGGTATCTCTATTAAGTCTTCCAGATGATATCCAGTTTTGGCTTTTTAAAAAGTTCTGAGTTCTTTGTTGCTTCTGCATTAAAAACTCATAGATATGAACGTCAAATTTTTTACACAAGGATTGATTTCCCTTTAGCATATTCAATACCCTATGCGTACACAGTGTGTAAGGCCTTATGGACTCTGCTGCTGTTTTATTGCTGCTTTCTCCGGGACAGCTTTTGAGATCATGTTGCTTCTGTGTAAGGAAGATGGTAAAATGTCCCTTTATGAGAGATGACTACTTTATTTCTATCTCACCCATCCTTTTCCTCTCTTTCCCTATTTATCTGTTGCTCTCTTACATAAAATTAATACAAATCTGCTGTTTAGAAGTAATAGAAATTATACAGCAACCTTGGTGCTAAATTACTGTGGGGAAAGAGATGAGGGAGGGGAAATGTCATTTCTAGAGGTATTTAGGTGCTGACATGCAGAGAGTCCAGTGTTTTGCCATGTAAGTGTGCCTGTGAGTGAAGGCATGATAAAAATGTGTGATCAGATGCCGTGGCTTATCATAGGAGGGTGCTGAAAGGCAGCTCAATTTGATCTCTACTTTGTATAAGGAAGAATCTAGCTTTAGCAAGGTGTTGCTATTATTACTATTTAAAAAAAAACCAAAAAAAAGCCTATCTTTTTTACAGTTAGACTGTCAAAAACATGAGCGTTCATTTTCATTTGTGAAAACATTAAAAACAAGGAAGAAGGTAAAATGTAATGAAAGGGTTGATTAAAAAGAGATTTGTTTGCCATAACCTTGTAGGCAGCAAATAACAAACTTGGGCATCAGTGAGTTTGTTCAAAAAAATAATTTAAAATGCAAACCTGACGACGTGTGCAGACTGAATTCTTAATTGATAGTACATGTACTGAATGAGAGTTGTTTTGAGTTGTAATAAATCTCTCTAAAAGATCAGTTTATAAGACAGACACCTTTAAAATAGTTGGGAAAGTGGAAGGCATGGGGAAAAGGTATCCTCAGAAATGGTACCTGCTATATTTTGAATAGGAGGTGTGGGTTTTTCAGCATAATTGAGATAGGTTTAAGTGGCTGTTTTTTCTCCAGAGAATTTATTCAAGACATTTGATAAGAACATCTGAACTAGATGTTGGTGTGTGTTGGGGACGGGGTGGGGAGGGGGGAGAGGGGGATCACAAATTAATGAAGACTATACATGGAAAGAAATAATTACTTCCAGCTGGCTTTATATAATAAAACTACTATTAAAATGAGAGGCTCCATTAGCAAGACTTTAATTATATATTTTCTTGGATTTCCAAATAAATATCATAGACTTTTAAAAGCATAATACTTAAAATTAGTCAAAGTGGCTGTTGTTGCCCTAATAAGGCATAAATAAAAAGATGTACCCACCGTTCTACCCTGCTATAAATGCCCTACAGCAGTTGACATTGCTGGAATGCCTCCTGCAGCTGGTGGCATATGACTGTCATTTGCAGGCAGGATATACAGAGAGTTTACACAATGCGGGCATTCATGAAAGTGTTCCTCATCTGGGACTCCTGCAAGCTCTCATTTTATTGACCCTGTCAGAATTTAACTGGGAGGCTGTCAAATTATGTGTTGCTTTATCTAATATTAGTTTTTCTTTTAAATTAGAAATCATGTTGGGGAGGGGGTTGGAGGAATCAGGTAAGGGAAAGAAATAGCTTAACTCTCAGGTTTATTGTTTTATAAACCAAGAAAAGAACACTAGCTGTATGAGAACTTGTTCATTTGTGCTGCTTTAGATTGTGAGGATTCTAATATTCTATTCTTTGTGCTTTATTTAGTTTTCTGTAACACTCCATGTCTTAAAGCCCCTTTGCTTAATCACTATATGTCTTGAACGTAAGGTTAACTTTGGTGCCTAAGCAGATTATAGTTGATTCTAAATATCTGATTTATAAAACACTTTACTCTTTGACTACATGTTTATCAGGGTACAATGTTCTCTAAACAGAACAGAAGAAAAGATAGTTAATCATAGAACTTTGGTGTGCCCTTGTGCAAAACTCCATAAAGAAGTACCTTGACACTTAGGGGCTTTATAATGTGCCACAAATTACACCATAATCTGAGAAGGGTAGATAACTAAAAACATTCTTTATAGCAGTTTGGCTGCATTTTGTATTTAATTGTATTATAGCAAAACCTCCCCCCAAAAAATCAGGCAGTGGAGCATCGACATCCGGGAGAGAGCCAGTTTCAGTAGCAGACTCAGGGTGTCAAAACCCTGGCTTCATGCAGGTAGGCATGCTGCAAGAATAATGATCTCATCATAGTGAGTCGTCGTGTTCTTTTTAATAGACTCCTCCTTGTCCATCAGACCATCAGTTTTAACACTTATGTTCAGTCCAGAAAAAGAGACTGAGCAGATTGATGAGATTATCATAATGAAAATAAAGTATTAGTCTGTAGATATCAGGCACTCCATATTACTTCATGCAAAAGCCATAATTTTCATATGATTTCTAGGTTTCTTACTGAAATACAACATGGTATCATCTGTCTGTTTGTTTGCCATAAATGGTGCCCATCACGACAGTATTTGATTTTATTTCATTTATATATTTTTTTAATAAAAAGAAACCCAGAAAATGTATAAATGAAGAGTTGTTTAGCAGCACAATAAATACTGTCTTTGTATTAAGAAATTTCTGTGATTGTATAGTTGACTTTGTCTCATGCCATGTGGACATTCCTATTTCAATGATCTCTCTACTCCTCTTCCTTCCCCCCGTCCACCAATGCCCAAGACACATTAAATAATTTTTAACACTCTTCCAGTTAAAAGAATCTATATAGAATAGAACTAACCATTTTGCAGAATTTCATAATGCATCATAGGCTCCTTTGCAAGGTGTCCGTTTTCATCATAGGAGTAAACAGCAAAGTAAAAAGAGACCTGGAAACACTGTTAGATTCATTCTCTTGCAAATAAGCCTTCCCCTTCCTCCCCAATAACACTCTGAAAAGAGTATTTTAAAAAATTCTGTATACCCTTCTTTAGGTTTTTAAAATAAAGTTCAGCAAAAAGAGCTGTGATATAGAAATAGTACTTGGCAGATGTAAGATAAAACAGCAGCAGCTAAGAAATGTAAGACCTCTTAGTCAAAGCGTATGAATTTACAGTGCAAGCAAAATGAATTCCTCCAAACTTTTGTTACAGAGGAATCATGTCATTGTTTTTACAGGAATTTGAGGAATTAAAATTCATATGAAACTTCTGCTGAAAAACAAAAGTAGCAATGTCTTTCTTTTAAAGGAGCTAGTCCCATTAGTTCCTCCTTAGCTTAATCATCGAAGGAGACAAGTAAAAGGTCAGACTTAGAGTATGGCAAGAGCATTGTAAATAAAGACAACAATAAAAAGTGGTTTGTGAACTTCCTACTACATCAAACTACCTGACAGTCTAGTTAAAGTAGTATCTTTTTACTAAGCTCTCTCCTCTCTTAGGGGAGAGAATAGTCAAACATTCATTTCACTAGCCATGCTCCCGTTCAAATCAAAGGAATTACTGCGGGAGGAGAATTGGTCTGAGGGCCCAGTTCTACAGTCCTTATTCAGACACGATGCCTATTGAAGTCATTCTGGCTGCTGGTACCTTATGGCAGATACTCATACCTAGTAAAGGCATAGCAGAAGTATCCAGCAAAAGGAAAAAGAACTATAAAAGTGTTTTTTTTTTCCCTTTTGCTTTTGAGGTATTTTTGTTTATCTTTGAATAATGGAATATTTGCATAATCATCACCTTTAAAATCTGAGTTTTAAAAAATTTTAGTTATGTGAAAGAGCAAGAGAAACTTGGTATCATAATTTGATTTTGTAATGTTTGCTGGTTTTTTTTGTTTGTTTTTTGTTTTTTATCTGACTGATGACCTCTCCCTGAATTTTTTCACTTTGGAAGAAAACTTGATTCATATATAAATACATATATATGTACATTTATATATTAGTCATGTACTTGAGTAATGAAACATATTTTAAAATCCAGTGGAAGTAAATATTTTGTTTAACTGCTAAAATAGATTTGAACAATGAGGCCTGAAAAATAAAAGCTACAGGCAACATTTATGCATCTTTAATGTGAAACTTCCTTAGACATGAAAAACATACTTTTCCATATCCTCTTTTTGCTTTGTTCCAATGCCTGAAAATACAAAAGTCAGATATATAAATGTACCTGCAATTCATTATGGGTGCAATATTGTACCTGCAAATTTAGAAGCCATTAAAAAAAATCTGTATATGGCAATAAACAGTATACTCCTTTGATTGTTATAAGTTTTATTAATGTTCAAAGAAATTTTTAAATTGGACTGTGTGTGTGTGCGCGCACGCGTGTGTTTAAATAATTTAAACAAATGAAATGATGGAAATAGTATGGAATTGCAAAATTAGGATCTGTTCCTAATTGTTCTCCTCTACTGCCCCCTACCTCTTCCAAAGTTCAGGTGTGTTCAGATGTGGCGTTTTGATTCTATGCAATCACCAACATCCGCATTTTTCTACATCCACCAACTGTGAAAAGAAAACCGAGTAAATGTTACGTTAGGGAAGTAGGAGAGAGAGGTGGGTGCAGCTAGCAGCTGGAGCCTGATATGTGTTTTCTCTTCTGTGGCACCATTTTGTTGTTGATGTGGGAATGTAGCGAAACAGTGGCTGCAGCTGCTTCGCTAAATAAGGATCCACAAAACTTCCAGCTGTGAACGTATGATTCATCCTTCCCTGCACAAAAAATATATTTCCTTATATCCCATTATGTCCCATATTTGATTTTTATCACACAACTGTTACCTGACTAAATCTCACCCACATGCTCTTTATCCATCCTGGAAACCATTTTTTCTCCTTTCAATTAGGCTCACAATACTCCCGCATCCTCTATGCAGAAATTCTACATTAAAATAATACTGCATCCTCATAAATAATTTTTTAATGAATCAAGTACATTAATAATGTATCTTTTTAACCAGCCTAACGTAGATTCTGTACAAATCTACAGAAAATCCAACTAGTCCATTCATGAACTATTTATCTTCAATTTAATCGTGTAATCCCCAAACTGGTATTTCTTTCATTCAGAGTGATCTGAACTTTTGGATATTTACATCATAAAAATGAGTAAATAAAATAAAATTAACCGTTCTACATTTTCTTTGGTATTCATAATAGTAATCATTACAAATATCTATTGGAAAGAATTTCTCCCCATCATAGTTTGACATACTTTTTTTAAAAAAAAGGTTTAAGAATTCAAGACATTCATATAATAAATGATACTCTTTACAAAAAGGGGATTCTGCAGGTTTCACTGAAATTGGTTGCAAAACTCACTGATTTATTTCAGAGGGCTCCAAATAAATGGATGATTATTAAAGAAAGAAAAAGTTCTTTTATCCCTTTCCTGTTTAGACCTAAATTAAGGGTGTTTCTCTTAAGGGTCCCTGTTTAGACCTGAATTAAGGGTGCCACCATTGATGATATCACTAACATCTGCATCAGTGTAAGTAGTTCAGGGAATGTATTTAAGACCCTGTTCACACAATGGTAGCTGCAACCATGTTTAATACTGACTTTTTTTGTAGAGCTTTAACCCTTGTGGCTGAATTGTGCTATACACACCTTCTTTAGTTAGGTGGCTCTAATACAGCTCTCAGAAACATGAGCCTTGCCCGTCTTAGTTGGGTAAGTGTGGCTGCTGGTTAGCTCCATTCTATTCACAGTATTCTTAAAGCTTTAGATGTAAGGGATGTTTTTGAGTGTTTGAACAAAACACAGAAACCCAAACGTGAGACAGTCACTGGCTAGCTGGATGGCCATACACAAGTCATTTCATCTCATTGCCTCCATTTTTTCACATGATAATTAATTTGGCTATTAAAGTGCTAAGTTTTCTTATTATTGGCTTTTGCAGGTTAATGCTTTTAATTCCAATGCAGACTTAAAATGTCAGGTTTGAAACTGAAAAGTTAACTTTTAGATGATTAAGTTGCTGTATATATAGTGTGGGAATGCCATTATTTCCATAACCATTGTGATGTCACAGTTGTCCATGTAGAGGATTGTGGTTTCATTGAATGAAGAAGAGATGTGCCATGTGAGAGAGAGGTTTCCAATAGTAAGTTGCAGAGCAGATATTTATATTTCTTTATTTAAAAAAAACCCACCACCATTTAGGTTGTGCCGAATTAGGTTTCTGATATTGTCTATTGTGTTAAAGGGGGCGTGTAAAGAACTAGTCTGCTCATAATTGAAATTCTCCAGGCAAATCAGATATCAACATTTTTCAACAGAACAGGTAATTAATTACTTTGTATTTTAAATTGAAGGTCATTGTGTTGTTGATTTCTGTGGGAACAAAAGGAAAAAAATCTTGTTAAAATGATGGGTAAACTGGGGCCTAGGTGCTCTTAGGTGATATCTGGGGTATCATTGAGTTGAACCCCTGGTTAGTGTCAAATTCCAATCAGAATGCAGATATCTGTAGTATAAACATAACAAGGTGTTGGTTTATTTCCAAAACTATAAAGAAGAGTTTAACTGCAGAAAAGACCAGAGATTAACAGTTTGTTTTACAGTTAACTCAGGTATTTTCAAATCAAGTGACTGGTGCTGCTTGTAACGAAGCATCTGTAAAGTGTGTCAGTATGACGTTGGTATGCCATGTACAAGAAGTTCAATGTCAACACAGCTGTGACTTACCACTTTTAGAAACCTCTCAACTAGGAATTAGATAAAATATCTTTAATTTGGGCAAGGGGTTGGGGGAGAGAGCAGGGAGGGGAATACCATTTTAGATGCTATTAATTTTCACAAAATAACATTTGTGTGCTTTGCCTCGCCAGATAGTCTACAGTGCTTTTTCCTTATTTCACATGCCAAGCTGTTTTTACATTATCATTTCCTTCTCGACTATGTTTATCTTTTCTGAAAATGGTGAAATGTAAGCTATTCCAGACTGGGTGGGTGGCACACATTTGCACAGTACCTTTTAAAACACAGAGCGAGCATTTTATTTGGGTTCTGCAAACCACTGAGAGAACTCAATGCAGCTGCTCTCCTTGCATCAAAGTGATGCATGTAAAAATCTCACTTTCTATTCTAAATAAACCTGTTGAGTCAGATATTTCCGGGCTGACATTTTTTGCAAAGGAGGGACAGTGGCACTGGGCATATACATTAATCCTTAGTGTTCCACCAAACCACTTCACTTTTTTTATGAGCTTGTAAGAGTGCCCATCCTTAGCAAAATATCAAGTTAAAACATGTCATTTTCAAATTACTTACTTGTCTTTAATCCAAAGGCAACTCTTAATGGGCTGTTTTACTGTAGGCAGTTGGTAAAGCAGCAGTTTAGCAGTGAGTAGTTCTTCTGACCCATTATTGCTGTCACCTCTACTTCTCATTCCCAGTTAGATCCAGTAGTGGAACAAGGGTTGTGTGTTTAAAATCTGAAGTTGTTGATTCAGTGGTCAGGCAGATGCTGCATGCATTAACCCTACACCGGCCAGAACTAATCTGGAACAAGTTGAGATTTCCTTTTAAGTGTGTGTAAATTGCAACTCGTTAACAATCCTATATCTTCCCTTATTTTTACCCTATTGATGGCCTCCATAATAAACAGCAAAGGTGGGCAGGTAAGGGTAAAGAGGACACATGACATGATACCCATTTCTTTTGTGTAATGAAAATATTAAACCAAGAAATGTGATATTGTTGTGTGGGTTGCATTTGACACGATCCTAGGGCCTTATCCTGCAAGGCACAGAGTGCCCTCCGCCGATAGCACTTAGTACTTCACAGGACTGTGCCTCTCAAGTTTAGTGAATTAAAACCATGCTGTGTT